>NW_028292584.1:14121240-14271920 GCF_029948245.1 Actinia tenebrosa
TGAAAATGGTTGAAAAACACCCAAATCGGTCAAAACCATGGGCTATAGTCCATGCTTTTTTGTCCAAAAATGAACCATTTTATCACTTGTTATGAATAATTCATCTTTTTTTGAAGATGGTGTGTGAAAAAACACCCAAAATTGGTCAAAACCATGGGCTATAGTCCATACTTTTTGGACAAAAAATGACCCATTTTTCATGTCTTATAATAATTCATATTTTTTGAAATGGTGTGAAAAACACCCAAGAACGGTCAAACCATGGCTATAGTCCATGCTTTTTGGCCAAAAATGACCCATTTTCCATGTCTTATAAATAATTCATTTTTTTTGAAATGGTGTGAAAAACACCCAATATCGGTCAAAACCATGGGCTATAGTCCATGGCTTTTTGGCCAAAAATGAACCATTTTGATCTCTTATAAATAATTCATATTTTTTGAAATGGTGTGAAAACACCCACGATCGTTCAAAACCATGGGGTATAGTCCATGCGTTTTTGCCCAAAAATGACCCATTTTTCATGTCGTATAAATAATTCCTATTTTTTGAAATGGTGTGAAAAACACCCAATATCGGTCAAAACCATGGGCTATAGTCCATGCTTTTTGGCCAAAAATGACCCATTTTTCATGTCTTATAAATAATTCATCTTTTTTGAAATGGTGTGAAAAAACACCCACGATCGTTCAAAACCATGGGGTATAGTCCATGCTTTTTGGCCCAAAAATGACCCATTTTTCATGTCTTATAAATAATTCATATTTTTTGAAATGGTGTGAAAAACACCCAAAATCGGTCAAAACCATGGGCTATAGTCCATGCTTTTTGTCCAAAAATGAACCATTTTTCAAGTTTTATAAATAATTCATCTTTTTTGAAATGGTGTGAAAAACACCCAAGATCGGTCAAAACCATGGGCTATAGTCCATGCTTTTTGGCTAAAAATGACCCATTTTTCATGTCTGATAAATAATTCATCTTTTTTGAAATGGTGTGAAAAAGACACAACATCGGGCAAAACCATGGGCTATAGTCCATGCTTTTTGGCCAAAAATGACCCATTTTCCATGTCTTATAAATAATTCATATTTTTTGAAATGGTGTGAAAAACACACAACATCGGGCAAAACCATGGGCTATAGTCCATGGTTTTTGCCCAAAAATGACCCAATTTTCTAGTTTTATAAATAATTCATATTTTTTGAAATGGTGTGAAAAACACCCAAAATCGGTCAAAACCATGGGCTATAGTCCATGCTTTTTGCCCAAAAATGACCCATTTTTCATGTCGTATAAATAATTCATATTTCTTGAAATGGTGTGAAAAACACCCAAAATCGGTCAAAACCATGGGCTATAGTCCATGCTTTTTGTCCAAAAATGAACCATTTTTCAAGTTTTATAAATAATTCATCTTTTTTGAAATGGTGTGAAAAACACCCAAGATCGGTCAAAACCATGGGCTATAGTCCATGCTTTTTGGCTAAAAATGACCCATTTTTCATGTCTGATAAATAATTCATCTTTTTTGAAATGGTGTGAAAAAGACACATCATCGGGCAAAACCATGGGCTATAGTCCATGCTTTTTGGCCAAAAATGACCCATTTTTCATGTCTTATAAATAATTCATATTTTTTGAAATGGTGTGAAAAACACCCAAGATCGGTCAAAACCATGGGCTATAGTCCATGCTTTTTGGCCAAAAATGACCCATTTTCCATGTCTTATAAGTAATTCATATTTTTTGAAATGGTGTTAAAAACACCCAAGATCGGTCAAAACCATGGGCTATAGACCATGCTTTTTGGCCAAAAATGACCCATTTTTCATGTCTTATAAATAATTAATCTTTTTTGAAATGGTGTGAAAAACACCCAATATCGGTCAAAACCATGGGCTATAGTCCATGCTTTTTGGCCAAAAATGACCCATTTTTCATGTCGTATAAATAATTGATATTTCTTGAAATGGTGTGAAAAACACCCAAAATCGGTCAAAACCATGGGCTATAGTCCATGCTTTTTGTCCAAAAATGAACCATTTTTCAAGTTTTATAAATAATTCATCTTTTTTGAAATGGTGTGAAAAACACCCAAGATCGGTCAAAACCATGGGCTATAGTGCATGCTTTTTGGCTAAAAATGACCCATTTTTCATGTCTTATAAATAATTGATATTTCTTGAAATGGTGTGAAAAACACCCAAAATCGGTCAAAACCATGGGCTATAGTCCATGCTTTTTGGCCAAAAATGACCCATTTTCCATGTCTTATAAATAATTCATATTTTTTGAAATGGTGTGAAAAACACCCAAGATCGGTCAAAACCATGGGCTATAGTCCATGCTTTTTGGCCAAAAATGACCCATTTTCCATGTCTTATAAGTAATTCATATTTTTTGAAATGGTGTTAAAAACACCCAAGATCGGTCAAAACCATGGGCTATAGTCCATGCTTTTTGGCCAAAAATGACCCATTTTTCATGTCTTATAAATAATTAATCTTTTTTGAAATGGTGTGAAAAACACCCAAAATCGGTCAAAACCATGGGCTATAGTCCATGCTTTTTGGCCAAAAATGACCCATTTTTCATGTCGTATAAATAATTGATATTTCTTGAAATGGTGTGAAAAACACCCAAAATCGGTCAAAACCATGGGGGTATAGTCCATGCTTTTTGCCCAAAAATGACCCATTTTTCATGTCGTATAAATAATTCATATTTCTTGAAATGGTGTGAAAAACACCCAAAATCGGTCAAAACCATGGGCTATAGTCCATGCTTTTTGTCCAAAAATGAACCATTTTTCAAGTTTTATAAATAATTCATCTTTTTTGAAATGGTGTGAAAAACACCCAAGATCGGTCAAAACCATGGGCTATAGTCCATGCTTTTTGGCTAAAAATGACCCATTTTTCATGTCTGATAAATAATTCATCTTTTTTGAAATGGTGTGAAAAAGACACAACATCGGGCAAAACCATGGGCTATAGTCCATGCTTTTTGGCCAAAAATGACCCATTTTCCATGTCTTATAAATAATTCATATTTTTTGAAATGGTGTGAAAAACACACAACATCGGGCAAAACCATGGGCTATAGTCCATGGTTTTTGCCCAAAAATGACCCAATTTTCTAGTTTTATAAATAATTCATATTTTTTGAAATGGTGTGAAAAACACCCAAAATCGGTCAAAACCATGGGCTATAGTCCATGCTTTTTGCCCAAAAATGACCCATTTTTCATGTCGTATAAATAATTCATATTTCTTGAAATGGTGTGAAAAACACCCAAAATCGGTCAAAACCATGGGCTATAGTCCATGCTTTTTGTCCAAAAATGAACCATTTTTCAAGTTTTATAAATAATTCATCTTTTTTGAAATGGTGTGAAAAACACCCAAGATCGGTCAAAACCATGGGCTATAGTCCATGCTTTTTGGCTAAAAATGACCCATTTTTCATGTCTGATAAATAATTCATCTTTTTTGAAATGGTGTGAAAAAGACACATCATCGGGCAAAACCATGGGCTATAGTCCATGCTTTTTGGCCAAAAATGACCCATTTTCCATGTCTTATAAATAATTCATATTTTTTGAAATGGTGTGAAAAACACCCAAGATCGGTCAAAACCATGGGCTATAGTCCATGCTTTTTGGCCAAAAATGACCCATTTTCCATGTCTTATAATTAATTCATATTTTTTGAAATGGTGTTAAAAACACCCAAGATCGGTCAAAACCATGGGCTATAGCCCATGCTTTTTGGCCAAAAATGACCCATTTTTCATGTCTTATAAATAATTAATCTTTTTTGAAATGGTGTGAAAAACACCCAATATCGGTCAAAACCATGGGCTATAGTCCATGCTTTTTGGCCAAAAATGACCCATTTTTCATGTCGTATAAATAATTGATATTTCTTGAAATGGTGTGAAAAACACCCAAAATCGGTCAAAACCATGGGCTATAGTCCATGCTTTTTGTCCAAAAATGAACCATTTTTCAAGTTTTATAAATAATTCATCTTTTTTGAAATGGTGTGAAAAACACCCAAGATCGGTCAAAACCATGGGCTATAGTGCATGCTTTTTGGCTAAAAATGACCCATTTTTCATGTCTGATAAATAATTGATATTTCTTGAAATGGTGTGAAAAACACCCAAAATCGGTCAAAACCATGGGCTATAGTCCATGCTTTTTGGCCAAAAATGACCCATTTTTCATGTCTTATAAATAATTCATATTTTTTGAAATGGTGTGAAAAACACCCAAGATCGGTCAAAACCATGGGCTATAGTCCATGCTTTTTGGCCAAAAATGACCCATTTTCCATGTCTTATAAGTAATTCATATTTTTTGAAATGGTGTTAAAAACACCCAAGATCGGTCAAAACCATGGGCTATAGCCCATGCTTTTTGGCCAAAAATGACCCATTTTTCATGTCTTATAAATAATTAATCTTTTTTGAAATGGTGTGAAAAACACCCAATATCGGTCAAAACCATGGGCTATAGTCCATGCTTTTTGGCCAAAAATGACCCATTTTTCATGTCGTATAAATAATTGATATTTCTTGAAATGGTGTGAAAAACACCCAAAATCGGTCAAAACCATGGGCTATAGTCCATGCTTTTTGTCCAAAAATGAACCATTTTTCAAGTTTTATAAATAATTCATATTTTTTGAAATGGTGTGAAAAACACCCAAGATCGGTCAAAACCATGGGCTATAGTGCATGCTTTTTGGCTAAAAATGACCCATTTTTCATGTCTGATAAATAATTCATCTTTTTTGAAATGGTGTGAAAAAGACACAACATCGGGCAAAACCATGGGCTATAGTCCACGCTTTTTGGCCAAAAATGACCCATTTTCCATGTCTTATAAATAATTCATATTTTTTTAAATGGTGTGAAAAACACCGAAGCTCGGTCAAAACCATTGGCTATAGTCCATGCTTTTTGCCCAAAAATGACCCATTTTTTATGTCTTATAAATAATTCATCTTTTTTGAAATGGTGTGAAAAACACCCAAAATCGGTCAAAAGCATGGGCTATAGTCCATGCTTTTTGGCCAAAAATGACCCATTTTTCATGTCTTATAAATAATTGATATTTCTTGAAATGGTGTGAAAAACACCCAAGATCGGTCAAAACCATGGGCTATAGTCCATGCTTTTTGCCCAAAAATGACCCATTTTTCATGTCGTATAAATAATTGATATTTCTTGAAATGGTGTGAAAAACACCCAAAATCGGTCAAAACCATGGGCTATAGTCCATGCTTTTTGTCCAAAAATGAACCATTTTTCAAGTGTTATGAATAATTCATCTTTTTTGAAATGGTGTGAAAAACACCCAAAATTGGTCAAAACCATGGGCTATAGTCCATACTTTTTGGACAAAAATGACCCATTTTTCATGTCTTATAAATAATTCATATTTTTTGAAATGGTGTGAAAAACACCCAAGAACGGTCAAAACCATGGGCTATAGTCCATGCTTTTTGGCCAAAAATGACCCATTTTCCATGTCTTATAAATAATTCATTTTTTTTGAAATGGTGTGAAAAACACCCAATATCGGTCAAAACCATGGGCTATAGTCCATGGTTTTTGGCCAAAAATGAACCATTTTTGATCTCTTATAAATAATTCATATTTTTTGAAATGGTGTGAAAAACACCCACGATCGTTCAAAACCATGGGGTATAGTCCATGCTTTTTGCCCAAAAATGACCCATTTTTCATGTCGTATAAATAATTCATATTTCTTGAAATGGTGTGAAAAACACCCAATATCGGTCAAAACCATGGGCTATAGTCCATGCTTTTTGGCCAAAAATGACCCATTTTTGATCTCTTATAAATAATTCATATTTTTTGAAATGGTGTGAAAAACACCCACGATCGTTCAAAACCATGGGGTATAGTCCATGCTTTTTGCCCAAAAATGACCCATTTTTCATGTCGTATAAATAATTGATATTTCTTGAAATGGTGTGAAAAACACCCAAAATCGGTCAAAACCATGGGCTATAGTCAATGCTTTTTGTCCAAAAATTAACCATTTTTCAAGTTTTATAAATAATTCATATTTCTTGAAATGGTGTGAAAAACACCCAAGATCGGTCAAAACCATGGGCTATAGTCCATGCTTTTTGGCTAAAAATGACCCATTTTTCATGTCTGATAAATAATTCATCTTTTTTGAAATGGTGTGAAAAAGACACATCATCGGGCAAAACCATGGGCTATAGTCCATGCTTTTTGGCTAAAAATGACCCATTTTCCATGTCTTATAAATAATTCATATTTTTTGAAATGGTGTGAAAAACACCCAAGCTCGGTCAAAACCATGGGCTATAGTCCATGCTTTTTGCCCAAAAATGACCCATTTTTCAAGTGTTATAAATAATTCCTATTTTTTGAAATGGTGTGAAAAACACCCAAAATCGGTCAAAACCATGGGCTATAGTCCATGCTTTTTGGCCAAAAATGACCCATTTTTCATGTTATATAAATAATTCATATTTTTTGAAATGGTGTGAAAAACACCCAAAATCGGTCAAAACCATGGGCTATAGTCCATGCTTTTTGGCCAAAAATGACCCATTTTTAATCTCTTATAAATAATTCATCTTTTTTGAAATGGTGTGAAAAACACCCAAGATCGTTCAAAACCATGGGGTATAGTCCATGTTTTTTGCCCAAAAATGACCCATTTTTCATGTCGTATAGATAATTGATATTTCTTGAAATGGTGTGAAAAACACCCAAAATCGGTCAAAACCATGGGCTATAGTCCATGCTTTTAGACCATTTATGACCCATATTTCGAGCGTTATAAATAATTCATATTTTTTGAAAAGGTGTGAAAAATACCCAAAATCGTTAAAAACCATGGGCTATAGTCCTTAGTTTTTAGCCAAAAATGACCCATTTTTCAAGTGTTATAAATAATTCATATTTTTTGAAAAGGTGTGAAACACACCCAAAATCGGTCAAAACCATGGGCTATAGTCCATGCTTTTTGCACAAGAATGTCCAATTTTTCAAGTGTTATAAATAATTCATCTTTTTTGAAATGGTGTGAAAAACACCCAAGATCGGTCAAAACCATGGTCTATAGTCTATGCTTTTTGTCCAAAAATGAACTATTTTTGTAGTATTATAAATAATTCATCTTTTTAGAAATGGTGTGAAAAACACCCAAAATCGGTCAAAACCATGGGCTATAGTCCATGCTTTTTGCCCAAAAATTACCCATTTTTCATGTCTTATGAATAATTCATATTTTTTGAAAAGGTGTGAAAAACACCCAAAATCGGTTAAAACCATGGGCTATAGTTCATGATTTTTGGCCAAAAATGACCCATTTTTCATGTCTTATAAATAATTCATCTTTTTTGAAATGGTGTGAAAAACACCCAAAATCGGTCAAAACCATGGGCTATAGTCAATGCTTTTTGGCCAAAAATGACCCATTTTTCATGTTATATAAATAATTCATCTTTTTTGAAAAGGTGTGAAAAACACCCAAAATCGGTCAAAACCATGGGCTATAAATAAATCATATTTCTGGAAGAGGTGTGAAAAAACTTTTTTAAAAATTTTTGAATTATTTATAAACTTGAAAAATGGGTCATTTTGGATCAAAAAGCATGTACTATAGACCATGGTTTTGATCGATTTTGGATGTTTTGGGTGTTGACTTACGTTTTTATCTTGATTTTTGAAAACTGATGAAAGAAAACTTAAATTTATGGAAGGTTTATTAACAAACAGCAAGCATGGAATGATGAGAAACTATGAAATGATAAAAGATTGTTATTAATTATTCTATAAAACAGTAAAAATTGTACCAGAATTAACAAGCACTATTCGTGACAATACGTGCAGCTCAGGTAAAGAACCAATGGAATAAAAACAAATAAAACCACAGTTTACACTAGTTAATAGTAGTTGATTAGTACACGTGAAATTCAATCTTTGTCTTGAGGAAGTTCTTAGTGCGTCAATCAAGGCGTTTCCATGACATTCTATAATCACGTGATCTTGAAAAGTTTGTGTTTTGCGATAAGGCGCGACTTAAAAATCCGCGTGTGCTAAGTTTTATAATTAACTACTAAAAAAAGGACTATAAAAAAATTAAAATTATGGAAAAAAAATTTGCTTGATGCTAATTTTCAATTTTCAAATTTTCAAGAAGTTATAAGAATAATCAAGTTAAAATTGCTTTCAAAATCAATCAGTTTCCATCTTTGGTCCATTTAAAGCAGGATTATTTTCGTTGAATTGTTTCCGTTTATCTTTTTCCTGGCTGTGATGATCCGGGTGGAGAGACACGAGGTGGGGAATCTTTACCACCCGGGGCTCCGCCATGGTTACCACCCGGTGCCCCGCCATGGTTACCTCCGGGCATGGAACCGGGTGGGAGGGGATTGAAGAAATCACATCTCTTGATACATCCATCAAAGCAGCACTTTTGGCCTCTGGGACAGTTTGAATCAGTCTTGCAATATTCCTTTCGATCGTATTTGGTAAGACAAGCTTTTTGGTTCTTTATTATAGGGCACCCTCCTAGAAGAACAAACACAAATAGCAACAGTTGTTTGATACTGCTTGAGAATAAAGAGAGAACATTAGAAGGTAACTACTCACGTGGAGCAAACGGTGGAATACACCTTCTACTACATCCATCATGACAGCATTTGCTTTGCCCTGGGCACCCCATGTCATTTGTGCAGCCTCCTCCTGGCCTAGCATTAAGTGGACAAGGATGGGGGTCCGTTGGAGGACAAGTACCTTGAAATGAGTGATAATATAAATGTAATATATGTGAGATAGGTGATTGATGATAAGCGATGGGATATAGGTCATTCCAAGACAGCATGAACCTACAAACAATTCGTTTGGTGTCGTACATGAACCGCCCCGGTTGGATTGGTTGGGCACGTGTCTGTTGTGCGGGAGGGCCAGGCCAACAGGCAAAGTCTCAAAATCACTAAGGAGAAGGTCATGCCTTTCCTCTCAAAACACCAACAAATGGTAGACCTTCTCCGTGGCTCGGATGATGACGTAAATAGGCGGTCCCCTCTCACTTAGTGACGTTAAACATACAGTAGAGGGCCACAAGTTTATCAGTGTTAAGTTGGCACTGTCACGTGTCACCCTCCATATATAAAGACAACGATGATGGTGATGGTGATGATGGTAATGATACTTGTGATGATGATGATAATGGTAATGATGATGATGGCGATGATGATGATGGTGATGATATACTTGATGATGATGTTGATGAAAATGTTGATGCTGGTGGTGATGATGAAACTTGAAGATGATGATTGAATTATTGCTCTAGCTTAAACCCCTTTACCGCAGATTTTAAAAAGACTATCCAATCGTGCCAACCGGTATCTCATGACTTTGAGTGTACTCACCGGCTTTGGATGCGGGAGGTGCTGGTGTTCCACCTACAAATGAATAATGTTAGAAATATGAAGAGTGTTTATCAGATATTTCATTAGCAATAATAATAATATCGTGATTCACTAAATATTCTCTTATATAGACGACAATATTTTGTGGTATTGTAGTTTCAAAATTAAGGTTTCTGATTGGCCAACGATCAACGAAAACGAAAGCTTGAGCGCGCGGCCGTCAAACTTTTACGCTTGTTGGTTGCGCCATAGTGCATGCTCGTAAGGAGAATTTCGCTTTTAATCAAAGAAAGTCGGTCAGTTTTTCCCCCTTTTTTGTGTTTTAAATTCTTTAGAATCGCGATACAAAACTAATTACGATTTTGAGACGACAATACCACGAAGTATTGACGGCGTTGGAGGAAAATATATTCGGTATTGGGCTCCGTCGCTTCTCGACTCCGCAATTAGTTTATAATATTTTATTTGTTAGAGCAGGCTGATTATTCTGGCAGCTATCGCTGTGGGCCTGCTATTTATCACACTCACTACAACTATATTTAGTATTTCATGAACGCAACGCTCAACTCACAGGTTAATAATACTGCTTGAGAATAAAGAGAGAACATTAGAAGGTAACTACTCACGTGGAGCAAATGGTAGGATACACCTTCTACTACATCCATCATGACAGCATTTGCTTTGCCCTGGGCACCCCATGTCATTTGTGCAGCCTCTTCCTGGCCTAGCAATAGGTGGACAAGGACGGGGATCCGTTGGAGGACAAGTACCTTGAAATGAGTGATAACATAAATGTAATATATGTGAGATAGGTGATTGATGATAAGCGATGGGATATAGGTCATTCCAAGACAGCATGAACCTACAAACAATTCGTTTGATGTCGTACATAAACCGACCCGGTTGGCTCGGTTGGGCAAGGGTGTAACCCTAACCCTTGGTATCTAAAAATACCAACAAATGGTAGACCTTCTCCGTGACTCGGATGACCACGTAAATAGGCGGTCCCCTCTCACTTAGAGACGTTAAACATACAGTAGAGGGCCACACGTTTATCAGTGTTAAGTTGGTCACTGTCACGTGTCACCTTCCCCATAAAATCATAAAGACGACGATTATGATAATGGTGATGGTGGTTATGATGATGATGATGGTGGTGATTATGATGGTGATGATAATGATGATGATATACTTGATGATGATGTTGATGATGGTGGTGATGATGATGATATTTGACGATGATTGAATTATTGCTCTAGTTTAAAACCCTTTACCACAGATTTTCCAAAATTGCCAACACGGTAATGGAATCTCATAATGACTTTGAGTTATTCGGCTATTAATGAGCCGGAGTCTGGGAACGAAGAAACAAAAAACCAGACGAGGGGGGAGGGGAGGAGGGGAGAAAAAAGAAGACGAGAGATGCAACTCTCCCCTCTATTTTCTCTTCACTCGGGCCCAGTACTCTCGGTTTTCGCTGGAAAAGGAAGCCCGCTCGCTAGAGAGATATAGTATGTGAGAGTTTATGGAGTTGCCTGCGGAGGAGGCTAACTTTGAGTGTACTCACCGGCTTTGGATGCAGGAGGTGCTGGTGGTCCACCTACGAATGAATAATGTTAGGAATATAAAGATTATTCATCAGAAATTTCCTTAACAATAATTTTTTTTTTTATTAGAGCAGGTTGATTATTCTGTCAGCTTTTGCTGATGTGGGCCTGCTTTCACTCACACTCGCTACCACTACATTTACTAATTGATACACGCAACGCTAGACTCGCAGTTTTACGGAGGGAGACAACCGGAGAAAGATCCTCGTAGCATAGGAGAGAACAACACATCAAACAAACTCAACTCACATGTTGATTTTTATGGAGGGAGACAACCGGAGAACCCGGAGAAAGATCCTCGTAGCATAGGAGAGAACAACACATCAAACAAACTCAACTCACATGTTGATTTTTATGGAGGGAGACAACCGGAGAACCCGGAGAAAGATCCTCGTAGCATAGGAGAGAACAACACATCAAACAAACTCAACTCACATGTTGATTTTCATGGAGGGAGACAACCGGAGAGCCCGGAGAAAGATCCTCGTAGCACAGGAGAGAACAACACATCAAACAAACTCAATTCACATGTGGCGTAAGCAGAACTGGAACCAGCGACCCGACCAGTTGGACTCACAGTGGAGAAAGACGACGCATTAGCAGCGTACACCGTCCATGCCACCCAAGGGTGTAAATCAAGGATGTCGTAGCGCTAGTACACTCGCCTCAACTCTGGCGTCCCGTTCTTTAGAAGTTTGCCCATTGCAGGTCGCAATGAGTAAACAACAAGGATTCTAGAAGACAATGTACAGGAATGATAATAGTACTTACCGCGACAAGCACCATCATAAGCAACCTTCAGGGTATCTTTGTTCTCTGGTTTACAGGCAGCTGTGGCCAGGGTACACATGTTACTATATGTATTACCATCCGTACCACACACGGGTCTGTATTCTCTCGTACAAGCCTTAGGACATTCACAGGTAGCAGTGTTGTTGACGACCACACAGTTAATAGTGGGGAATGCACAAAGACTCATGTCACAAGGATTGACGGCTTTATTTGATTGGACAGCTAAAGAAAAATAGTCAATGTCATTACTTTGGTAGCATATATAGCCAAACAGTCAAAAAGTGTTGCGAAGGTTTTTTTAGTGTCACAGCCCATAGAAACAACATTGCGTGGCTGCCGCCCTAAGATGTAAGGTCGGATATGTCCTCTATTGCCACGCCTGTCCTGCAATGCTAACACAATAGCCCACTTCCGAGATATGTTTCGCTTGTCACGCACAAAGGTTTCAGTATGAGTCTACGTGCTAATTTAAATTTATTCCTACCGCCTGTCACGAATGACTGAGCATTTAGCACGTAGCCTCATACTGAAACCTTTGTGCGTGACAAGCGAAGCATATCTCGGAAGTGGGCTATTGCAACGTTGTTGAAACGTCACGTTCATTGCCGAATAATGTGGTCAGTTCTTGACTGTCGATCAATCTGTGGTGTCAATCTAGTTTTTTGCAGGATACATTATTTTCTCGTTGAACTCGAACTTAAAACCTGTTTTTTTCTAGCAACAAGTCGTACCTGTACAGGTTGTGCCATCGCCTGTGAATCCAGGGATACATCGACAAACATACGAGCCTCGTGTATTAATACAATCAGCATATTCACTACATTGTGCCTCTTCGTTTTCGCACTCATTATTATCTAGGAAGAGAAAATGCTATTGGTTAAATGCACCAACAGATCACGTGATCCACTGCAGCTGAAAAATGCCAATAAAATAAAGTTCAAATAATTTATTACTTAAAAAAGATCCGAAATTCCTCTTCGCTTTATTATTGTTCCCATAGCACGCATTGCTTCGGCCATGAAATGGAAGCTCTCAATGGGCGAATTAAAAAAAAAAAAAAAAAAAAAGACTGTAACACTTTTCATGGCCAGCAAATCGTAAATCAAAATCAGTTGTATTTTGTAGGAGTCCTTTGTTTCTTGGCAGAAACCAAACCGAACGTGGGCTGCAGGGAAGACAGTCTTCTCGGATAATTTAATTAAAGACTTTTTAGCAATTCTGGATGTAGTTCTTATGGGACAATGATTATACTTATGCATCCTATACTGGATATTCCAAAGCCTTTTTTGTAGCCACAAGCCTACCAACCACCTGTGTTATCAATGCGAGGGTACAGCTAACTCATAGATGGAAATGGTCATTGTGCAACTGAGTAAATGGCATTAATGTCAACTTAAACCAGTCAAGCAAATGGTACTTACCGCGGCAAGCACCATCATAAGCAACCTTCAGGGTATCTTTGTTCTCTGGTTTACAGGCAGCTGTGGCCAGGGTACACATGTTACTATATGTATTACCATCCGTACCACACACGGGTCTGTATTCTCTCGTACAAGCCTTAGGACATTCACAGGTAGCAGTGTTGTTGACGACCACACAGTTAATAGTGGGGAATGCACAAAGACTTATGTCACAAGGATTGATGGTTTTATTTGATTGGACAGCTAAAGAACAATAGTAAATATCATTACTGTGGAAGCATATACAGCCAAACAGTCAAAAAGGGTTGCGAAGTTTTTTTAGTGTCACAGCCCATAGAAACAACATTGCGTGGCTGCCGCCCTAAGATGTAAGGTCGGATATGTCTTATATTGCCATGCCTGTCCTGCAATGCTAACACAATTGCAACGTTGTTGAAACGCCAAATTCATTGCCGAATAATGTGGTCAGTTTTTGACTGTTGATAAATCTGTGGTGTCAATCTATTTTTTTGCAGGATACATTATTTTCTCGTTGAACTCGAACTTAAGAGGCAATGTCCACAAGAATCGAACAAATTCAAGAATTCGTGGCAAGGGTCAAAAAATCAAATTCGCTCTTCTTTTGAAGTTAGATAGGCCATTATTAGATATGAATCCCTGGGTAGTTGGTTTTCGAAAATATTATTTTATTTTCGAGAAAACGGCCACAGAAGAGTTTCGACCGAAACCCAAGCAAGAGACGCTCAAGAGGAGTGAAAATGGACAAACTTTGAACAGAGCGCGCGTAAAAAATAAACCATCTATGACAATTTTTGAACTTTCTTCTTAATGTATCACCCTTTTTCGTTCATTGGACTGGATTTCAAGCTTATTGGGATGGGACGAATTTTTGGCGAGGGAAAATAGGAGGCCTGTGTTTACATATGCTAATTAGTTGCCTCAAAAGAAAAAAAGATTTAACTATGGGCAAGTTCTCTGATTGAAATAATATTTATGCTGCAAGTTGAGGAATAGATCTTTTCAAAACTTTAAAGATTGATTTGGGGAAATTAATTCTGACTGCATAGAAACCTGTTGAATTTGGTTGAAATACATGCGAAAATCACGCTTCCCGAATCAACGCAGTACTAAGGATTTTCGTAAAGATTGCCATGAAATTTACCCTGAAAACTAGGAAATTAATGTTTGTGCCGTTGTTTGAAAGTTAAATTTGGTTTGATAAATTTAAGCTCCATTGGAAAGGTTTTGGGATTGTCGGTACTGATGAGCAAAAAACGCGATCTTTGGTGATTGCGTGACCGAGGTTCCACTTTACGTTTAGAAGTTTGATTACTGTAAAATGCACGCTAAAAATTACGATAGAAACGTTCTTTAAATAGCTTTATAATCTTATTTTTCCCAAATAAGATTTGGGTCGATGAAAAAGCGGTTTCCACAGTTAGTTTATATATGCATAAATTACGCCGCCTAATGATTACTTGACCCAAGGTCAATGATTTTTAGAGCGACTAATAATACTTTATTCAAAAAAAAAAAAAATGCAGATTACATATTTTGAAAAGGAAGACATTGAGGTTAGCCCTATATAAGTCCCCTAATTTAAAATAAATAAATAATTTTAAGAACTAATAATATATATATATATATATATATATATATGTACAATACTAACTTCGAAAAATGTTCATGTGTTTCTTAAGCGACTGATTTCAAATGTTGTTGAGTTTGGTTGTGTCGTACATACTAAAACCATGATGTTTAAAAACAAACATGTAAGAGATTTTCATACAGATTTTCATACAGCGTTACTCGTTGGCAAAATTGAAGTAAGTGAATTCGCAAAGTAATACCGAATATAGCCAAGAAAGATATATGGTGAGATGTTTCCGGGTAACAAAACAAGTAAGCAGATTGCAGGTGTCAAGATTCTTAATTTAGATAAATAATACAAGGAATTTTATTGCTATTTGAACTCGACATCTTAGAAATCTTTATATTGACGAAAAAAGCCATACATTGACCTTTAAAATTTTGAAAAAACTGGTTGGTCAAATGAAATCGAAATAAACGGGCCAGTTGGACCAGCCCAAGGCCGGGTTCCTTTGTCACAAAATTCAGCTCTAATTTGGCATTGCTTCATGGACTGACTTAAAGAACATTTCTAATTGTAAATCTAGTACATAAACATTTTAATAGATGGAAAAACTATGTAAATATCCTACTCGAGTTAAATGAAGGAATCATTGACCAAACAAATTAAACACGGCAGTGAATCAATGTCACATTTAACCAGCAAACATTTCTAACTTCTAAACATCACGATAAGCTACGGTTTTTCTTTCGGCTTTTTCATCGACCCAAACTTATTTGGGAAAAATAAGATTATAAAGCTATTTAAAGAACGTTTCTATCGTAATTTTTAGCGTGCATTTTACAGTAATCAAACTTCTAAACGTAAAGTGGAACCTCGGTCACGCAATCACCAAAGATCGCGTTTTTTGCTCATCAGTACCGACAATCCCAAAACCTTTCCAATGGAGCTTAAATTTATCAAACCAAATTTAACTTTCAAACAACGGCACAAACATTAATTTCCTAGTTTTCAGGGTAAATTTCATGGCAATCTTTACGAAAATCCTTAGTACTGCGTTGATTCGGGAAGCGTGATTTTCGCATGTATTTCAACCAAATTCAACAGGTTTCTATGCAGTCAGAATTAATTTCCCCAAATCAATCTTTAAAGTTTTGAAAAGATCTATTCCTCAACTTGCAGCATAAATATTATTTCAATCAGAGAACTTGCCCATAGTTAAATCTTTTTTTCTTTTGAGGCAACTAATTAGCATATGTAAACACAGGCCTCCTATTTTCCCTCGCCAAAAATTCGTCCCATCCCAATAAGCTTGAAATCCAGTCCAATGAACGAAAAAGGGTGATACATTAAGAAGAAAGTTCAAAAATTGTCATAGATGGTTTATTTTTTACGCGCGCTCTGTTCAAAGTTTGTCCATTTTCACTCCTCTTGAGCGTCTCTTGCTTGGGTTTCGGTCGAAACTCTTCTGTGGCCGTTTTCTCGAAAATAAAATAATATTTTCGAAAACCAACTACCCAGGGATTCATATCTAATAATGGCCTATCTAACTTCAAAAGAAGAGCGAATTTGATTTTTTGACCCTTGCCACGAATTCTTGAATTTGTTCGATTCTTGTGGACATTGCCTCTTAAAACCTGTTTCTAGCAACAAGTCGTACCTCTACAGGTCTTGCCATCGCCTGTGAATCCAGGGATACATCGACAAACATACGAGCCTCGTGTATTAATACAATCAGCATATTCACTACATTGTGCCTCTTCGTTTTCGCACTCATTATTATCTAGGAAGAGAAAATGCTATTGGTTAAATGCACCAACAGATCACGTGATCCACTGCAGCTGAAAAATGCCAATAAAATAAAGTTCAAATAATTTATTACATAAAAAAGATCCGAAATTCCTCTTCGCTTTATTATTGTTCCCATAGCACGCATTGCTTCGGCCATGAAATGAGAAGCTCTCAATGGGCGAATAAAATAATTAAAAAAAAAAAAGACTGTAACACTTTTCATGGCCAGCAAATCGTAAATCAAAATCAGTTGTATTTTGTAGGAGTCCTTTGTTTCTTGGCAGAAACCAAACCGAACGTGGGCTGCAGGGAAGACAGTCTTCTCGGATAATTTAATTAAAGACTTTTTAGCAATTCTGGATGTAGTTCTTATGGGACAATGATTATACTTATGCATCCTATACTGGATATTCCAAAACCTTTTTTGTAGCCACAAGTGTACCAACCATTTGTGTTATCAATGCGAGGGCACGGATAACTCATAGATGGAAATGGTCATTGTGCAACTGAGTAAATGGCATTAATGTCAACTTAAACCAGTCAAGCAAATGGTACTTACCGCGGCAAGCACCATCATAAGCAACCTTCAGGGTATCTTTGTTCTCTGGTTTACAGGCAGCAGCGGCAAGAGTACACATGTTACCGTATGTCTTACCGTCCGTACCACACACGGGTCTATATTCTAACGTACAAGCCTTAGGACATTCACAGGTAGCAGTGTTGTTGACGACCACACAGTTAATAGTGGGGAATGCACAAAGACTTATTTCACAAGGATTGATTGCTTTATCAGATGAAGCAGCTATAGAACAAATATATTGATATTATATAATTTGCCCTTAAATTAAACCAAAACCAATGGAATAGATTTTAGTAAAGTGGGCATATCTGCGATAAACAATAACCTATTTACCGGTAACCTAAGTATCAGGCTCTAAGGCTCCCAACTCCTCCCCAACCCCTCACAAGGCACCCCGGCAAGGCCCGATACTCAGATTAATTTACTGGAAACTGGATATTTTTGTGTTCTCAAGATGACGATGTCTTCTGAGACGAAGGAGCACAGAACTGGAGCCGTGAAACGCAGAAAATTGATAACTATTATGTGACAACTTATCCAATGACACGAGAGAAAATGAACGTTCATACTCGGTATATAACAATGACTTTTGATGGCTATCACGTGACAACTTCTTATCGAATGACAAGAGAGGAAAATGAGCTTTTCACACTAAGTAAACAATAATGGCAATTAATGCCTGTCACGTGACTAATCTTCTTGGCTAATGAGAACAGAGAAAACTAAGTACTTACTTGGGCAAGGTCCATTATGAGCAAGCTTCAGGGTATCTTTGTTCTCTGGTTTACAGGCAGCAGTGGTCAGGGTACACATGTTACCATATGTCTTACCGTCCGTACCACACACGGGTCTATATTCTCTCGTACAAGCCTTAGGACATTCACAGGTAGCAGTGTTGTTGACGACCACACAGTTAATAGTGGGGAATGCACAAAGACTCATGTCACAAGGATTGATGGTTTTATTTGATGAGGCAGCTTCAAAACAATGAAAACGAGCATTAACGTTAACATTACAATGGCAATCAGCATGACATTACGTCCCCCTATTATGCAATCATTATCACATGCTTTCAATTCGACCCCATTGAGCTGCGCCACTGCTGTACTTGCGGTGGTGATAAACGATGACAGGTTGTGACAAATGACAAGTTGCAATACCTCAACTTCTTGTTTTGAGTTCTATGCAGTTCATCAAATAAACTTCCGTATTCTTAAAATGCCTATCACCCTTGTGACAATATTCACAGTATTGATTCTATATGGGGTAAGATGTTGAACATCCCGAAAAAATGTCATAGTTTGAGTGCGGCTTCTTGAAGGTATATAGGTTTTTCAATGTTTTCCATGCCATATGCTAATGCTGTGACGTAAGGAGGCATTTATGGTTATTGGTTGTTCCTTGTGATTCGAAATACCGGCTACTACGTAAAACTACTCTGAAATAATTTATATAAGAGCAATGGGGGAACAATGACGGTTTTCAAATTTAAGTTATCTGAGCCAGTAATGTTTTGTACATTAAATAATTACTCCTCAGCTTTTCGACATATTACCCCATGTGGAATCAATACTGTGAATACTGTCAGTAGGATGATAGGCACTTAACTCTTTATACTAAGTTGCGTAACTACATAAGGAGCAAGCTTTGCTATACTAACATTATCCCAATTGAGGGTCATTTTCTGAAGATACGTTTCTTACCTGTACATGTTCCATCCATTTTCATCACCGTTCCCTTTTTACAAAGGCAACGTGTTGAACCATCAGGAAAACCAACACACTGTTTATTTGGACCACAATCCTCATCGCACTTAATGTTATCTTTAAGAAAATGTATTGTCATCATTAACTGAATATTTCTCCATTATTTATCTCACAACATTGAAAACACACCCAAACAGGATTCACGAAAGTCGTCGTATATTCGGTGGTATTCCTCTGCTTCTTCCTATAGGCATTTGCAGTCAAGTATACTTTCTCGTTTCACACCATGGAATACCCCACTTGTCACTTGTATATAATAGTTATACAATGCTTTCTCGTGACACACCATGGAATATCCCACTTGTCACTTGTATATAATAGTTATACAATGCTTTCTCATGAAACACCATGGAATATCCCACTTGTCACTTGTATATGATAGTTATACAATGCTTTCTAGTGACACACCATGAAATATCCCACTTGTCACTTGTATATAATAGTTATACAATGCTTTCTCGTGACACACCATGAAATATCCCACATGTATATAATAGTTATACAATGCTTTCTCATAACACACCATGGAATATCCCACTTGTCACTTGTATATAATAGTAATACAATGCTTTCTCATGACACACCATGGAATATCCCACTTGTCATTTGTATGCTAATAGAAACCATTGTATATAAGTAGTAATTGTGTGATTACTTTATAATAATAGTGTTGATAGGAATGCGTTATTTGGTAATACGAATATCTAAGTCAGGCATAATTTCCTTAGAATTGTAAACCAACCTGCTACGTTAATACAATCCCTTTGACATCCATTATAACAGCACTTCGAAGCTCCTGCACAGTCTGTATCATCGTCACACATACTTCCACGTCTGTTACACAAGCCATCCAAACCTGTCCAAGGTGCAGGACATGTCCCGGCCTTTTTTACTTCTTCACCTAAATCACAACAAGTACGAAGGACTTTAGCTAACACAAAGACCCTTTAATCGACCTTAATAATAGTTAGTTTATTCTACGTACATTTGCCATCCTTGACGACTTTTAGTATCATATTCTTTTTACAACCAGCGTTCTCCATAGACATCACGTTCGGATAAGTCTTGCCATCGGATGCACACTTGGGGTCATATTCCATTGTGGTAACCTCACGACACTTGCAAACGGCTGTGTTGTTGATGTTCTGGCAGGTGTGTTGAGGATGGCTACACAGAGAGAAGCTGCAAGGGTCTGGTGGTTGCAAACCTAACATGTCAACAATTGTAATTACTTTATTATTACAGGCATAAGAAAGTAGAACGCACGTTTAAGGGGTCTCAAAATGGTTTACCTTGACCGAGCGCGGTTTAGGGTAATAACTGTCCTTTAAAATTTCTAAGGGGAAATGTAATCTAATAGATTATAATCCAAAAATCTTGCCAATACAAATAGGGGCAAAATTAAAACTGAAAACTGAACGCACTTTTTATTCAGCTAATAATTCAAGACTCAAATTTCTTAAATTTCAAGAGAGCTTAGCTCTAAGCAACAGAAAATTCAAGCTCATTGCAAGGATCGCTGCATAACAGTTTTATGCGTGGAAGGATTGGAATGACAACGCAGATTAAATGCAGGAGGTTTCCATCTTGCACGCTCAACCGAGCAGCAATGCTATGAATACGGTTTCAGTAAATCTACAAGCACTACTTACTAAGTTTTTCTGGGCATGGTCCTTGACTAACGACTTTGATATTTTGACTTTTGCGGCATCCTGCTGCTGCTAGAGTACAGTTGCTTGGATATGTTTTACCGTCAGAACCACAGACGGGTGCGTAGATAGCGGGACAAGCAAACATAGGACATTCACAAGTAACTTGACCATTCTTATTTACGCATTTTTGCAGCGGGTGACTGCAAAGTGACGTTTCGCAGATGTCAAAAGGTTCTAAAGATATTGAAGAGCATGTACAAAATTTAAGTTCATCGTTATTCAAAATACAAATGACCCTTGTTAAATGTTGCCTAAACAACAGATACACTTATTCCAAGAAAATGTTGTGAAACGGTGATCTGAAAGTCATTGCTAGAAGCCTCTTGTTGCTAAATATTAATTGTTATTTTATATACGGTATTTTGTCACCCTAAAATTCTTCTAAAAAATTGCCCCTGCGAATTTTTAAACGCACATTTCTCTCCAAAACTAAATCCTTCCCTGAAATAAGCCCACCAAAAAGATACATTATAGGCATCTTATAGGCCAGAGAGGTTTACGATATTTACTTTAGTACTTACTTTTACATTCTCCTGGGTGTTTTAGCTGCAGTTGATCAGTGTTTTCAGGCTTGCAAGCTTCGACCTCTAGCAGACACATGTTGTCATAGGTTTTGCCATCGCTGCCACAGACCGGAAACAGTTCACGAGTACAGTACTTAGGACACTCACAAGTAGCTGTGCCATTAACCACTATACACTCGGAATGTGGGAAACTACACAAACTTATTTCACATGGATCTATTGGTTTTGCTTCTTTGGTCTTGTTGATTTCTGCAATGAATTTCAAAAGGGTGCATAACAAAATTGATCCAAGTTGCCCATCTTCTACGTTAGGGAGTTGCGACCTTTGCGGACGCATTGCACGAAATTTGTACTGTTGTGTAGACAAATAGATCTTACCTGTACATGAGCCGTCCATATTCATAACGGTATCATTTTTACAGAGGCAACGCGTTGATCCATCAGGGAAACCAATACACTGTTCGTTCGGACCGCAATCCTCGTTACACTTGATGTTATCTGAAAGATTAAGGCATGTTTCAAAGTTAGGCCTTCACAAAAAAATCCTTAAAATGTTATTGATACACAGAAAAAAACACTTAGACTGATGTAAGTTAGGGCTTTGGTAACTCACATATCCAATTGAAACTTAAAGTGTAAGGTTTAAATGTTTGAGAAGGGTAG
This sequence comes from Actinia tenebrosa, assembly GCF_029948245.1. NCBI lineage: Eukaryota > Metazoa > Cnidaria > Anthozoa > Actiniaria > Actiniidae > Actinia > Actinia tenebrosa. The sequence goes on from NW_028292584.1 coordinate 14,143,143, forward strand.
GAGTACCCTGAGAAATACCCTTGAATCGAATGTGAGACCCAACAAACTCTACTCATGTGATGCCGAGTCCAGGAATCAAACCTGAGACCCAAGAGATGAGGCGAGTGCAATAGCAGGGTCCTCCAAGGTCCCTTGACTAACCTGCTACGTTAATACAATCCCTTTGACATCCATTATCACAGCACTTGGAAGCTCCTGCACAGTTTGTATCATCGTCACACATACTTCCACGTTGGTTACACAAGCCATTCAAACCTGTCCAAGGTGCAGGACATGTCCCGGCCTTCTTTACTTCTTCACCTAAATTACAACAAGAACGAAGGACTTTAGCTAACACAAAGACCCTTTAATCGACCTTAATAATAGTTAGTTTATTCTACGTACATTTGCCATCCTTGACGACTTTTAGTATCATATTCTTTTTACAACCAGCGTTTTCCATAGACATCACGTTCGGATACGTCTTGCCATCGGATGCACATTTGGGGTCATATTCTAATGTGGTAACCTCACGACACTGGCAAACAGCTGTGTTGTTGATGTTCTGGCAGGTGTGTTGTGGATGGCTGCACAGAGAGAAGCTGCAAGGATCGGATGCAATACCTAAAAGGTGATATGAAAGAAAGCAATTACTCAGTAGAATATTAAAGTGTACAGTAGCCAGCTATCTATCAATCTTCAATTATTTTCTCTACAAAACTAATTTATTTCAACGCTTTGGGGTCTTTGCTATATGTGTAAACAGCACGACAACAACAACAGGCATGTCGAGAAGTAAGGGGGCTGGAAGCGTCTCCCCTGAATTGTAGTATGACCTTTCAAAAAACATTCCTTCTCGTAAAAAAACTCAGTTTGCAAAGTAGCGTTTGACGACATCATGAGGATGAGCCAACAAACCGGTTATCAAAACTGGCTTTGTAAGTGTTTTACTTGCAAATAGTGACATGGAAAAGACACCTTTTGATTTGGTAAAACACAACTGTCTTATAATTACTACATTTTATCCAGGATAGCCTTCATTTCAGAGACAGAATATTCACAAGAACCAATAGTACATAAAAATCAACGCTTTGACGACATATAAAACTGAGAACATATTTGTATGCATGCAAGAATGATAGAAGGATTCAGAGAATACTATACTTACTAAGTTTTTCTGGGCATGGTCCTTGACTAACGACTTTGATATTTTGACTTTTGCGGCATCCTGCTGCTGCTAGAGTACAGTTGCTTGGATATGTTTTACCGTCAGAACCACAGACGGGTGCGTAGATAGCGACACAACCAAACATAGGACATTCACAAGTAACTTGACCATTCTTATTTATGCATTTTTGCATCGGGTGACTGCAAAGTGTTGTGGCACAGATATCATCTGAAGCTCTTTCTATAACAATGAAATCATGAAGAAGATTTAATTTGGCAATTTCTTAACATTAAAATGTAATCAGGTATTTATTTATAATATGTTCTCAATATATGTTCTATGCAAAGGCCTACAGCAAGGGCTGATCCGGAGGGGGGGATCGGCAAAGGGGGCTGAAGCACCCCTTCAGCAGAAAAAAACTGAAAAATTAGATGCTTCTTTTTATTGTTTTCCGTTGTGTGGACGGAAAAAACTCAATTAGCCCCCCCCTAAAATTTATGGCCTTTGGGATGAACTCATCCTTCCGTCTCGATTTCCACATTCCTTCTCTCACAAGATTAGAAGACTACCGAGTGCGTCAATTAGACACATCTACGAAATATTGTCCTACCTCAAGTTCAACCCATGATCATTTATGAAACAGATAATACTTACTTTTACATTCTCCTTGGTGATTTAGCTGCAGTTGATCAGTGTTTTCAGGCTTGCAAGCTTCGACCTCTAGCAGACACATGTTGTCATAGGTTTTGCCATCACTGCCACAGACAGGCATCAGTTCACGTGTACAGTACTTAGGACACTCACAAGTAGCTGTGCCATTAACCACTATACACTTGGAATGTGGGAAACTACACAAGCTTATTTCACATGGATCTATTGGTTTGGGTGGTGCAACTTGGTCAGCAACTGCAAACCAAAAAATGGAGGAAAAAACCTTTATCCTTCTTCATACTCTTTAAGTATTTTGCAATCGAAAATGTAGTACTTTTACATTCGATTTTAATACATTACTAAGAATGCTTAGCCAAGTTTACAGTGCTTCTCAACAGTACACGAGGAAACGTCGTCGCAATTGCTACGGGGTAAGTTTTAGTGGAAGTCAATCAAGACGTTTCCATGACCTTTCATTGGCACGTGCCTTTGAAAACGTTTTGTTTTCCGACAATGTTATGGGATCGCTCGATTGTCCAACGAAACCCTTTTTTGTCACGACCACAATTTGTATGATTCTGTATCATTGAGTGCAATTAATTCTTTCTTTGCGAATAGATCTATTGTAATGGGAAACAAGAGTTAATAACGATAGCCTTAATTTCGTGTTTAGAGATTAAGGCTCATGTCAAACGTCGGACTTCATATGAGACCAACCTAATGACATCAAAGAAGATTGCCTTGTTATCCAATTTTTCAATTAGGTTCGGCTCATGTGACGTTCGACGTTCATATACTGCGAGGATCAGCTCAATTTGATACATTACAACAGCAGTACAAATATATACTTCATATATATTCTCATACACATTAATATGTAATTTTTTGATTTTCTTACGTTTACAAGTGTCTCCCTCCATTATTGTCCCCTTCTTACAAAGACATCGTGTCGATCCGTCAGCAAAGCCGACACATTGCTTGTATTGCCCGCAATTTTCACTACAGCTCAGGTAGTCTATAAAGTGAACGAAAATAATGACAATTTAATATTCCTAGAATTTTTTTTTTCGACTCTTGGGTTTTTGATATACGTAACGACTTTCTTTTAACTCCACTGTTGTAATAAATGCTAATCAGTGCAATTTTGGAAGATCATCTCAAGGCGATCTCGTTCTAATTTTGTTTGATGTGTTGTTCTCTCCCTTGCCACGAGGGTTTTTTCCAGGTTCTGTGCTTTTTCTCCCTCCATAAAAATCAACATGTGAGTTGAGTTTGTTTGATGTGTTGTTCTCTCCATTGCCACGAGGGTTTTTTCCAGGTTCTGTGCTTTTTCTCCATCAATAAAAATCAACATGTGAGTTGAGTTTGTTTGATGTGTTGTTCTCTCCTTTGCCACGAGGGTTTTTCTCCAGGTTCTCTCTCTGGTTTTCCTCCCTCCATAAAAATCAACATGTGAGTTGAGTTTGTTTGATGTGTTGTTCTCTCCCTTGCCACAAGGGTTTTTTCCAAGTTCTCTGGTTTTCCTTCCTTCATAAAGATCAAGTGGAGAGTTGGGTTCTTATGGTAGTGAATGTGACTCGGCAAGGACTCACCTTATCATGGCAAAAAAAAATCCGTAACCCACCTGCTGTATTAACACAATCTCTCTGACAGCCACTGAAGCAGCACTTCATTGTTCCATTGCAGCCACCATCATCTTCACACATATTTCCTCGGCTTTCGCAAACCCCACTGACATCCCACATGGCTGGGCAGCTACCAAGTTTTTCAATAGTTTCACCTATTCCAAGGAACAGTATGAGTCGAATTATCCCTCGTAATTCTCTTCTTCTCTCGGTACAAAAGATTGTGTGAGGGCAATTGTATGCATTTCTAACCATTTTTAGGTGATTGCAAATCATGAAAAGTCAGCCTTGTAAAGCCTACTTTTCCACAGAATGCTTACTAGAAAGCCTTAACATAGAATAGAATATCTTGCGTGTAATGTTTGCCCATTTCAGACCATTTCAGTTTGAGTTGTATCCATATTCAGGTGTCTTGTCATGTGCAACCAATAATCGAAAAAATAATACTCTAAATAAATAGACTTTATACTTTATAGAGGGTAACACTTGACAGTGACTGAATTGATACACTCGCGTTCTTCTTGTAACGTCTCTAGTTAATCCGAGCCACGTAAAGATTACTAAGTAATTACAAAGGAAGCACCTTCCCCTCGTTTACTTTAAGGTAACAGGGAATATACTCAATACTCTAGAGAATGAAATGAGGTCTTATTAAATGGGAAACACCTAGGCTAAAAGGTTCTACTATTCATGCACAAGCACCCTGTATTTTCTATTAAGTGAAAATCAAGAAGTAGACGTCATTATTATTGCGGTTGTTTCTACATTTCACTTACATTCTCCATTTTTCACAACCGTTAGAATCATGTTTTTCTCACAACCAGCGTTCTCCATGGTCATCTGGTTCGGATACGTCTTGCCATCGGATGCACATTTAGGGTCATATTCCAATGTGCTAACCTGACGACACTCGCAAACAGCTGTGTCGTTGATGTTCATGCAGGTGTGTTGAGGATGGCTACACAGAGAGACGCTGCAAGGATCGGATACGATACCTACAAGACGACAAGAACATGTTAGTGTCCAAAATGGCGGGTATCCTACAGATCGAAATTGAATCTAGCTTGCTCTCTAGGCTTATGGCACAAAAACAGAGAAGCCAGAGAAAAATACTGGAATGAAGGAAGAGATGCCAAGTGATGCCGAGTGTTGCCGAATGATGCCGCGTGATGCCGAGTGATGCAAATTGCATAATTTAATGCCTTAGATATTATTGTGTTGCACATACCTTTGCATTGCCCATTGTGAGCCACCTTGATGTTCAGGCTGTGTTGACATGCATAAGAATCCATCATACATTTGTTTGTGTAGGTCTTATTGTCTGTTCCACACACATAATCCTTCAAAGTACTGCATTTCATCGTGCGGCATTCGCAAACTGGCATCGAGTTTCTCATGAAGCAAGACTGCATTGGATGACTGCATTTTATACGTGAGCTACAAGAATTGTTACCCCCTAAAATGAAAGCAAAACAAACAGCGAATCAGAAACGAGATAATGAATTAGGGACTCGTTCAAAAGCTCATCAAAGTTGGGTTGAAAAAAATTAAACACTAAAATAAAGAAAATATAATAAGCGCGCGCGTGCTGTGTATAGTTATAAAGCACCTGAAGAAGTTGGCAGGGCATGAGAGACGAAGTGCTTCATAACTGCACACAACACAACAAGTTTTTTATTTCGTTTACAACTACTAGTTTAGTAAACAAGAAAAGAAAGAAAAGAAAAGGAAAAATTAGAAACAAAGAGATTAAAAAAACGGAAACATTTTCTTTTCTAATGACTCGTTTTAGCATAGTGAATCTAATAGTCTAGTCTAACACCCTTCTTAACTTCGGCATAATTTTCCCATTTCAGACAACTTTTCATTCTCTTAAGGCCGGTTTAGAAGGTACGATTTTCGCCTACAACTATCGTATACAACATGCTTGCGTCTGTCGTAGGCAAGTTGTAGGCTTGATTTACACGCTACGAAACGAGTTGTAGGATGGCGCGAGAGTGTTGTATACGATAGTCGTAGGCGAAAATCGTACCGTCTAAACCAGCCTTTAAGAATACTATTATTTGTTCAAGTCGCATCCATATTCATGTCTCTTCTCATGCGTTACCGCTAAACAAAGAAATGATACTCTAGGGAATGACACATGGTCTGAAATGAGAAGCATTACACCTAAAAGGTAAAAAGGTTTATACCGCATACCTTTAGGACATTCTCCTCTCGATGCTACGGTTATCATCTTTTTAGACGTGCATATACTTGTTTTCATTTCACATTCATTGCCATAAGTCTTGCCATCGGAGCCACATATGGGCATATATTCAAAGGTACAAAACTTTGAACACACACATGATGTACTGCCCTCTTTTGAAGCCATACAACGCCCATAGTAAGGACATCTTACTCGAGCACATGGATCCACTGTTAATGAATCGCAAATACCTATCAGCCAACCTATAAGACCTATGCTAGGCAACGTGAAAAATATGCCCTTGGTTTCAAAAGAGTGTGAACTATCAGGAGGTTATTTTTTTCGTTCATTTACGACGTTTGACCAATACCATTAGATGGCTTAGCAAACAAGGCACATGAAACCCTATAAATCGCCTAATAGTTCGCACTATTTGTAAGATTTATTACCCCTCTCCCTTTTAAAAGAAAAAAGGAACCTTACCCTTTGGGGTGCAGTCTGGTCTTCCACGAATACGGGTTCCTGTCAATTCAGAGCCAGCTTCGTCAACGCACCAACAGTGTCCAGTAGAACCGTGGCATTGCATGCTCTCGTATTTACCGCTATCCTCGCAGCTTGGTTGAAATCGTCCTATTGGTGGAAGGTCTAGTGAATCTCGATAGTGTCTTTGGCACTTGGTAAGTCCTAGAAAAGAGAGTAAAAAGCGATAACCACTGAAGGATGACAACAAAGGCAAATCTCATCATCTTATGTCTCTCAAGCAGTTGTGTCAAAATGAAAAACCCAGAAACGAAAAAAAAAGCACCTCGCTATTTATGTTTGATCATATAACAAGTCATATAGGAAAATGGCGTTATATATAAAATTGAATGTTTTGTTCACATTTGATATTATAATTAATGCCCATAAGAAGGTCGTGGGTTCGATTCCCACCTGAAACTCAGAGTCCTTTCTCCTACTCATATATTCTATATCGGCGCGCACATAGAAATATATCGGAGATCAATGCTAAGAAGACATCTAATAAGTTGTATTAACCTTAATGACACGGCGTCATGTTTATTACTCGGGCTTTCAAAGAAATGCCCGAGGTATAAATTGGGCTTTATTTGCGTTCTGTCACAAATCGCAGTTGCGTTCAAAGCGCATGCGCAAGTTCTATGCGCGTGCGTAGTATGCGCCACATAAGCACATGGTCGAGCAATGGCGGAATTTTTCAAGGTTTCGTCAGAAGGATGACAGTGTTCACGAAGAATTCTTTCGTTTTTCTGCTATGAAGCCCGAGTTTACGCAGATATGCGTCTAGTTCCTATGAAAATAAACACCTTTGTTTAAACCCGCATAACCTCATCCTGAAGCGCTCAAATACAAGACCGCGCGGGAAAGAAATCTATTGTCCTTTCACCATGGCTGCCGAGTAAGAAGGTCCATCATTTCCTACCTGCATCACTGCAGTCAGGAGGTGGTTGTGCTCCGCGTATGCTGATTCGAGTGCTCACTATTTCTTCTCCGGTCTTACTATGAACACACCAACAATCTCCAACTGAACTATGACACTGTCTTTCGTTAAAACTGCCATCAGGTTTACACGATGGGATAAATGTTCCAGGAGCTGGTACTCCGAATGGTCCATTTGCTGCTTTCAGTTTCTTTTGGCAAAGCGTCAACACTGGCTCTAGAATTGATGTATTAATGACAATCTGTTAGACCAAGTTTCCATTATTACAATGCACGATCGTTTGTGTCCAAAGCAAAAAACGAAGCTCAAAATTCATAATTCTCAAGATTAGGCAATGTTGTTAGCAACTTTTCTCACCATCTTATTGTAACATTGCCGCAAACGTTGTAAGAATTAGAATCAAGTTCTAATTTTTGCCAAGATTGTGACAACTATTTTGCCAATCTCAAGTGTTAACTCCTCCTACAACTTGTCTCGCAACGATATGTTACAACCAATAATATTTCATATATATACACGTTTGGATCAGAGAGTTGGCTTTTCTATCAAACTTTCTCAGTCAGATATCACGAAGGAAAGTTCCGAAAGCGATTGCAAAGAGTTTGAGTACATCCAAGTAGAATGAGGTGTTTGATTGACGGCAGTCTATTGCAAACTACACGACGCGATTTGTGTCTGGGATCGCCGCGTAGTAATGCAAAGGGCGGTAACACAAGTTCCACTTATCATTGTCGCCATACCCTTATCATTGTCGCCATACCCTTATCATTGTCGCCATACCCTTATCATTGTCGCCATACCCTTATCATTGTCGCCATACCCTTTTGATGCAACTACAACCGCAAAGTATTTTTTATAGCGTATCAAAAGTTCGAGACAATTTTCAAGGAACATTCCCTTAAAGTATCAGCGGACTAAACCTCTCCGCTAGATAACACTGCATTCAAAACACAATGTGGAAATTACCGGTAGGTAGAGGAATGGCCTCTAAACACTGCCTTTGACAGCCATTAAAACAGCACTTCTGATTGGGTCCACTGCATGTTGAATCTATTGTACATTCATCCCCCATTTTGTCACAGATACCATTCTTGCCTTTGGTAGGATCTGGGCAACGTCCTGGTACGCCAAAACCAGAACCGACAACTAAAATAAAATATACGAACGTAAACCATTAGATTGATGTATAGTGAAGAATTCCCGGTGGCGTATCCATAAACATTAGCCTCTGGCTTAGAAGACTTACCAGGATTGTTACAGTTTGGACTTCCTCTTATGCGTGTATTAGGAAGTTCATTGCCGTATATATCCACACACCAACAGTGTCCAGTTGAACCATGGCATTGGATGCTTTCATAGAAACCATCAGCTCGACATTTGGGGGTAAATTGGCCAACCAATCCTAATAAGCCACTATTAGACTTTCGATGTTTATGACATGGTGACATTCCATCTGTTAATAATTAACATCACCATTAGGAAATGTTTCTAAAACTTAAACAACTAAATAAATGGGCCTTCTCTGGTTTAAATGCTTTTTCCATCTCAGATCACGTGTCATTCTCTTCAAATAGGACTCTTTGTTTGAGTCGTATCCATAAGTGTCTTCTCATGCGCAACCATAAGGCAAGCAAATGATACTCTAGGGAATAAACGTGCCCTGACTTGGATCAGCTCAAAGATAAGATAATATTTTTTGAAGGGTAGAGTGGTAGGGAATAAACGTGCCCTGCCTTAGATCATCTCAAAGGTAAGATAATATTTTTCGAAGGGTAGAGTGGTGGGGAACAAACGTGCCCTGACTTGGATCATCTCAAAGGTAAGATAATATTTTTTGAAGGGTAGAGTGGTAGGGAATAAACGTGCCCTGGCTTAGATCATCTCAAAGGTAAGATAATATTTTTCGAAGGGTAGAGTGGTGGGGAATAAACGTGCCCTGACTTGGATCATCTCAAAGGTAAGATAATATTCTTTGAAGGGTAGAGTGGTAGGGAATAAACGTGCCCTGGCTTAGATCATCTCAAAGGTAAGATGATATTCTTTGAAGGGTAGAGTGGTAGGGAATAAACGTGCCCTGACTTAGATCATCTCAAAGGTAAGATAATATTTTTTGAAGGGTAGAGTGGTAGGGAATAAACGTGCCCTGACTTGGATCATCTCAAAGGTAAGATAATATTCTTTGAAGGGTAGAGTGGTAGGGAATAAACGTGCCCTGACTTGGATCATCTCAAAGGTAAGATAATATTCTTTGAAGGGTAGAATGGTAGGGAATAAACGTGCACAAGATAATATTTTTTGAAGGGCAGAGTACGTACTCAAACATTAATGTGGTATAAATCAATCTTGTGTACCTGGGTAAACGCAATCTCTCTGGCATCCATTGTTGCAGCACTTTTGAATGAAGGGACATTGGCTGTCATTGTCACATGCATCACCACGGAAATCACAGAAACCTCTTGAACCTTTCCAGGGATTTGGGCATTGTCCTTGGCGCTCGCTTGGAACTAATGTAAAAGGTGAAAACATTTGCAATTAAATCTTTTGTGGTGTTTAGAGTAAGAACACTTAGAATTCTGGTCCAGATCTATAGTCTGGTCCAGTGCTTAGCCCAAAAGCTCGTTCATAACAGTTTATCTATAGTAATGATACCCACCTACAAAGAAATACTTAATATCAAAAATATCAATCTATACCTTCAAGACAACGAAATAATTACACCAGTTTTGCTTAAAAATAATTTATTTCTATTTGTTATTTTATTTTTATATGACAAAGCTCCTGCAATTAATATATGATAGGTATTTTGAGGAGAAACGCACCTTTGACATCACAGTTTGGTTTTCCTCTAACTCTAGTCCCAGCGATTTCCGTTCCATTTTCATGCACACACCAGCATTGCCCAACCGATCCATGGCATTGCACCTTCTTATAGAAACCATCTTGTGTGCAGCTTGGCACGAATACCCCAATAGGCGGCAGTTCGTCAGAGAGTTGATCCATCGCTCTTTGTTTTTCTACCTGACATTTTGTAAGGTTAACTGAAAAGAAAGATTATGTTATTTGATTAATAATATTTTCAGTAGAATTCTTTGTGGCTGACAGCACATGGTGATCAGTGCTTGACTACCATTCGGAGCAGATAATGAGATTCAAGGACTTTTATCAGTTGATTGAAAACCAGCAATAGAAATGATTCGTCTGGTTGACTGCACATGGTGATCAGTGCCTGACTACCATTCGGAGCAGGTGATGAGATTCAAAGACTTTTATCAGTTGATTGAAAACCAGCAATAGAAATGATTCGTCTGGTTGGCTGCACATGGTGTTCAGTGTTTGACCACCATTTGGAGGAAATGAAATTTAAAGACGTTTTCATCTGATTGAACCAACAAGGACCATTAACCCTTGGCAACAACGTAGCATACCGCTCGAGGACAAGGACAAGTACCGTCGACCCAACCAAATTCCACGCATGCGCAGATATGATCGTTCCGCAGCCTAGGTATTATGCTTCCCTTTGCCTCAGGAGTTGCCTGGTACCCATAACTAAACAATACTGGAAATGTGTCTTGCTCACCTGGTCTAACACAGTCTTTCTGGCAGCCATTGAAGCAACATCTGAAATTGCCAAAACAGTCTTTGTCGGTGCTGCATCTATCGCCCATCCTGTCACAAAACCTCGTGTTTTTCCATGGTTTTGGGCATCTTCCTGCTGGCTTTTTGTCCTTCTCGGCCTTGCCTTTGGTAGAGACACAGTCTTTTTGACAGCCGTTGTGACAGCATTTTTCCTCGCCCTTACAGTCATAGTCAACACCGCACATATCTCCTCGTCGATCACAAATACCGTCCAGTCCTTTCCAGGGCTTTGGACAAACACCAGGCTTGATTCCTAGATTCAAATAGTGAGGAACAGCTTCATCAGAATATAATGAAATAACAATCAAAGATTTTAATATAGAATGCAAATACTTCCTCACGATGACCCTTCGATCAGGGTATGGCTAACTCACAGATGGAACTCTAAAACAACTTCTAAGCTGCGAGGGTACAGCTAAATTCTAGATCGAATTGTATTTTAGGCTGTTAGGCTTTGCGGAGGAGGGAAAATCGGAAAACCGAAAGAAAAGCCCTGGAATGAAGGCACTTACCAGGTGGGCTTAAACATTCCATTTTGCATCCAGTAAAACAGCATTTACTTATACCATTACACTGATTGTCATACGAACAGTCATCTTGTGTATCTTGGCAGTTCTCAGCTTCAATCGCATCTTGAATTGGGCATTGACCAGGTTTGGGTTTGTAAGTCGGGGCATTCATACACTCACGATGGCAGCCATTGTTACAGCACTTTTGACGGCCAAAGCAGTCATTATCTTTAGAACATTCATGGGTGGTTGTTTTGCAGGATGCAGGATTAAGTCCATTACTCTACAAATGTTTGAAGATAAAAAGGAAATTAGAAGTAGAATGACAACAGAATAAGTCTTGCATTTTTTTCCAAAGTAGATCACGCTACAATTCTTGATCACCGTTAAACTGGGGCTTAGTTTGAGCTTAATATTCCTTTCTAGCAGAGTTTCACTCATTCTTGATTGAAAATCTGCCTAGAACCGCCAACGAGGGAGACTCTGCTAACAGGAAAAGGTTAATGCTTGATGGCTTGGGATTTACAAAAGGGGAGGAGAGCCATATCAGCAGCCACTTATCAGATGTAAATGAAAGTAACATTGGATTTAATACCGGTGCAGGGCAAATTCCTGGTTTTGGTCTTCCATTGGGCATTTTCTTGGGTAACGAACAATCGAAATAGCACCCGTTGTGGCAGCACTTGTGCATTCCAGGGCATTCATGATCGGCTTGGCAAACATCACTCTGGTATCTGTTCTGGCAAGTCTAGAAATTCGATAACGTGTACATATAAGTATTGGGAATAAAGATAATTATTCAAACCCAACTAGTGATCTATCGTCAATGCTGCGTTCTGATTGGATGAGCTATTCAAATAAGAATTCAACGCCATACCACTTTAGAAAACTTTGGAGCAGGGCATTGACCAAGTCTTTCCCGACGGCCAGCAGTTCTTGCCATCTTTAGAGGCTCTGAGCATGATCTGTGACAACCATCAAAACAGCACTTGGATTTCCCTTGGCAGTCCATGTCGGACATACAGGAATCCCTACTGATATCCGAACAGCTACCGACATCGAACTTTGGCTCTCGGCACACTCCTGGTTTAACTAGATTTTTAAAATGTAAAAATATCAGAATTATTTTCCACAAAGAAACACGAAGAAAAGCCTTAATCAATACACATTTTGCCTTCAGTGCAAACAGGAGTCACATGACCCTAACTCCAGCCCTAAAGGATAAACCTAACCCTAAATCCTAACTTGTAATTAGAATTCAATGTCGGTCACGTGATTAGAATGTTAGAAGCAGTTAATACACAACTCTTAGAAATTCGCTCAATCCATGCGATTTGATTGGAGTAGAATATATGTATGTTTCTATCTGGCCCTTCCACTGCGCTCAATGATATGCCACATTTAAGACTCTGATCTTTTTCTATATAGCTTACCTTTCAAGTTGACACCCAATTGCACAGCTTCTGTAAAATGAAGTAAGAAAAAATGAACTTGAAATCACTAATTAAGGTAAGTGTTAACTTAGGTCGAGGGTCATTTTTGCCATTAATGGCAACGATACCTACGGTACGTATATTCAGTTATAGTCGTACTTTAGCTAATCCTACCAGCTAATCGGTATTTTACGGTAACCGAAACGACGGCAATGTGATAGGATATTGATAAATACTCGGGTTTCCTTCGATATCCCGAAGGTGGCCGTATAATACTCGGGTTTCCTTTGATATCCCGAAGGTGGCCGTATAATACTCGGGTTTTCCTTCGATATCCCGAAGGTTGCCGTATAGTACAGGTTCTAATTTGCTCCAGCAGTTGACAGCATGCCCCGAAAGGAATTGTGGGTCATTTATTTTTTAGCATTTTCCTAGCAGAGACTGCAAGTTGATCTGAGAGAAAGTGTCAGCCAATCAGAATCGAGAAAACTTGCAAAACTGAGTTGTTACTTTTCTTTTTGAAATTATGGATTTCCAGGTCACCACATGAAAAAAGATGACGGTCCTAATAACACAATAACTAATGAGTTATATATTTTTTATTACAATGGTGGGCATGTTTTTATTTTTCGCTGTTCAATTTTCACAGGCTTTATAACACCTCAGTTTTGCAGTGACGTCATTTCTACGTCACTATTTCAGATCAGCTGATGAGTACAATATAGATTTCTCTTCCCGACTAAAATGGAATTCCACCATGCATGAGCTCGACTACCATTTACGATGAATTCAAAGTAAGAAGAATTCGTATCTTGCTGATTCTCTTGGTAGAGTCATGGAAAATGCTAATCATAATACGATGTTGAATCCCCAATTATCATTGGTTGACCTTGATGTACAGGTCAACTCAGCTGGTATAACAAGTGCTTTACGAAAATAACAAAAGGAATCTCAAGTCAAATATTGGAACTCACTTTTCTTGCATTTCCTCTCACAGCGTTTGAGTGAGTGGAATCTGTTAGCGTTCCCATCGCAGCCACTGTAAATGAACTTCTTGCATGAGTTTGAAGCGGCATCAAAGTAATACCGGGCGGTATGTCCGGTACATGCACCCAGGGCTTTTGGTAGACTACACACGTGTTTGGCTGGAATATAAGACATTAGAACTGGTTTTAATATGGAACTGTTTGCAAAGGTTTCATTGACTTTTTTTCCCATTGACTCAGTGCTTTAACTTCTTTCGTTCCTTGTTTGACGTCAAATATATTTTGAGATTTTTTTATGTTAATGAAATGGAAAACAATACATTTGACGTACAAGAGAGATCATTTCACACAATACACCTATTACCTGAACAGCTTACTAAGCAGGCCTTCTTGCTGTCAAAATTGTTGGCGTTGCCGCGACAACCACCATAAACAAACATCTTGCATTTAGCTTGTCTCGTGTCGTAGTACCATTTCTGAAATCTTGCCATACAAGGTCCAGGCCTCTTGGGAAGATTGCAAATGTCAGTAGCTGTGGAAGAAAAAATATACATGAATTCTCTTGATCACTTTTAAAGGGGCACTTAGATGAAAACACCCCGATTTTTGAAAGTCCGAATAATTGAAGTATTTGAGGATAATATGACTCAATTATGATTATGTAAATCCAGATTAGTGAACATTTTAGCCTGGGAGCCACTTGCAGATTGAGATATTTTGGGTTAAAAGAGAAAAGTACAATAGGGTTGAGTAAATGACGTCATTTAGTTATAATTTAGATGCTGAATAAAATCGATAATTTTTTCCCCGCCACTTTTGACTATGAAGGAAACATATTGCTTGGCTACTATCTGGGCCATATGGATAAGTTTAAACAAATTTCAAGTCATTTCCAATTTTTATTGATTTTCATCCAAGTGCCACTTTTAAATGTTATCGAAATATCTATCGGCTTAATCACAGATGAAATTTGAATTTAGCTTCCAAGGTTTTGCTTAGGGAGGTAAACCAGAGAACCTGGAGAAAAACCCCCGAATCAAGAGAGAGACCTAAAAAAACATTCTGCTCACATGTGATGCTGCGAATCCAATCTCATACCCAGAGCCTGCGTTTCTTCTGGCTTGCGGACTAAGAACGAGGGCTCTGGCATAATCCATTTTTCTGGCGCATGCGCAGTTTACCAGAAGTAAAATATAATCAATGAAAATCATGCTTTCAAACTGAGCTTTGTGTTATAAAAATCACAAACCAGGAACATATTTATACAATTTTTGCACAAGTGTTTGAACGCATGCGCTTATACCGGAAAAAGAAATCCTGGTCTCAAAAAATGGATTACGCCAGAGCCCTCGTTCTTCGCCGCAGGCCAGAAGAAACGCAGACTCTAGTTACAAGATTGCCGCGAATCTAAAGATAGAACCCGTGTCGCGTGCCAAGAGGTGAGAGGCGAGTACACTACAACTACACCACCTTTGATTAAGCAATTTTTTTCCGAAGTAAAAGTCGATTTGACTCGAAACTAATTGCTTTTCAATATTACCTGAGTGGAAGCAGGATCTTATGCAGGATTCTTTATCGAGAAAGTTGTTTTCGTTTCCTCCATCTCCACTGAAGACAAATGCCTCACAAAGACGAGTAGCAGAATTGAAAAAGAATCGTACGACGAATCTGCTACCGGTGCCAATAAGCTTGTTTTTTAGGCAAACGCTCCTTGGTTTGATGGCCTTTAACGTTATGATCTTGGGTTCTAAGAAAGTAATTGCATGAAAGATCAGTGTGGATAAGACACACAAATATGGATACAACTCAAACAAACAATGTTATTCTCAAGAAAATGACACGTGGTCTGAAATGGGTAAAAAATACGAGAGAGAGAGAGAGAGAGAGAGAGAGAGGAAATAAAGAAAAGAAAGAAAAATGAATGAAAGACTACAAAATATAATACGAGTTTAGGCGATTAAAACAAGATACGGTTTTCGCGCGGTAAAATTGTTTATAAAACTTGACGTTTCGACTGCAACAACTGTGAAAGTCTTCTTGCTTCCAAACAAATAGAGGCTTGGCACCATCACGTGACGGCAGCCATGTTAGATGGCAGGAACAATACAATCGTTTTACATGAAAAAGAATTCAATTCCCAAGAGTAAAGGGATTTTATTGTTGTGCAATCCGTATTATGGCGCCCGCACGTGATGGTGCAAAGCCTCTAAACATGAAAAACCCCAGAATATTAGAATCTTGAGTATTACGATGCCTTTCTACATACCTTGGACTGACACATTGACTGATGCCACTATAGAACGAACGCCATCAAATG
The DNA here is from genome assembly GCF_029948245.1 of Actinia tenebrosa. NCBI lineage: Eukaryota > Metazoa > Cnidaria > Anthozoa > Actiniaria > Actiniidae > Actinia > Actinia tenebrosa. Next base: position 14,159,094 of record NW_028292584.1, read on the forward strand.
CGCTGCACATATAAACACCAGCGTCACTCGTGACGACAGTCTTCACCTTCAATACATTATCTTGCGGTAACATCCTATCAGAGGGTAGCCGCTCCAAGCCAACTTTATCCCAGATTATCTGAATTGGATCTCCTTCAAACTGGCATGTGATCTTACCAGCTTTGCCAGCCTTCAAAACTTGATTCTTCACATGTGAAGGGCTCACCGTAACTGTATCTAAGACGAAAGAGAAATATTATTCAACTAAATCCCTGGAGCCTCAACTCCACAGCATTTGGACAACTAGTGTGAAAACAATGTCTTGCAATCTAAAATAAATACTTTTCAATAAAAACTCAAATGTTTCGCTTAAGATTCCATTCCAATAATGTATGGACATTATTAAAAATAAAAGCCCATGCGCGCCCCGTATTGTTACAGTTTTAATTTGCGCGACCCAGCAACAATGGAACACTGACGAGAATTCGTCGTCAAGGGTCGAAATTTTTGGAAAATTTTCAAGATTACAAACTAGATCGTAGTGAAAAACAAAAGAAATAGAAACAACGCAAAAGAAATAAAATGTAATTAAAGGAAAAAGGAAAAATAAATAAATAATAATTTAATGCAAAAACGACGACGACAATAACAACAACAACAACAACAACAACAACAACAACAACAACAACACTGAACATAATACTTACTTTGTCCACGTCTGCATTCTCCAGGATATGCTACACCAATGATGTCACCAAGAACACAGGCTGTCAAGTTCATTTCACATCGACTCGGATATGTTATTTTATCAGTACCACAAACAGTCTCATCTCTTCGTGGAGCTGGACATTTGGTAGGACACACGCATTTGGGTCGATTGTACTTATCCATAATACAGATTTCGCCTTGGGTGTAACACGTTTTCTTTGCACAGAGTACTGTAAAGAAAATATACATTAAAACCTTGTTTCACGAGGGTGGCGTTTAGAGTGCTTAATTCTTAATAGCATGCACGAGTGGAATCATACGATTACCGTCGCGACAAAATAGGGACTTGGTGGACGTCAATCAAGGTGTTTCCATGACGTTGTCGTAAAACAAGCCTATGGTTTGTCATGGAAACGCCATTGATTAACAAAACCCTCGAAGCACAGGAGAGAAGCAACAAGCAACTCTACTCACGTAAAACACCGAGACCATAAATCGAAACCGGGCTGCTTTGCTATCCGTGCTTTGCAACTCATAATGCTATGCAGGTATTACTTCGTTTAGATCATAACTGAAATACCTTTGGTGCATTCAGCGACAGATGCGTAAACACTAGGATTGGGGTTACAAGTAGATGTAGTGTGGCAGCATCTGAAAGAAAATAAAATAATAAATGGATGGACGGACGGACGGACGGACGGACGGACGGACGGACGGACGGATGGATGGATGGATGGATGGATGGATGGATGGGAAGGAAGGAAGGAATGAATGAAGGAAGGATGGATGGATGGAAGGAAGGATGGATGGATGGATGGATGGATGGATGGATGGATGGATGGATGGATGGATGGATGGATGGATGGATGGATGGATGGATGGATGGATGCATGGATGGATGCATGGATGGATGCATGGATGGAAGTATGCATGGATATTATACCTTTTGCAATCACTCTTGTAGCAGAATTTCGTCTTCTTTTTCAGACAATTTGGATTTTGCTTATTGCGTTCTCCTACACCTGGATCTACACTACATTGCGCTAAAAATGAAGAACAAAAATTAATTAGAAAGAGAACTTTATAACATAGGACGGACAAAAAAGAAGACTGAATACAAGAGTTTCGAGTTCTCTATTGCTCAGAGCATAGTTAATAACTATGCTCAGGGTTAGAATCCATTTTGAGTTAAATATTCACGTGCTCCAGTGAAGGTCCTGTGAAATTTTGAAAGTGTTTGTGTTGTTGAAGATGTGTATTCTTTATTTTACCGTTGGTATTTGTCAATATTTAGACAATGATACGAGGCTAATCCTGAGTAAATGACTCTAACGCCACAGGAAACCCAAATTTCTAAAAACATTTTCGTTGTATTTTCTGGCTCAAAAAACCCAGACTTTTGGCACATTTAAGAAAATGTCACTGACGCCACACACAGTCGTAGTTGTACTGGATGTGCTCATACATTTACTGTATTTTGTCAAGTTCAACCAGAACCAAGTGAATTTGGTAAGGTCTATTTCCGAACCTACTGTCTACGTTTCCAAGACCTTATCGTTGTCAGTGGAGGGGAAACCCTGTGGTATATCAAAGGTGTTACCTTGAACAGGTCGAGGTGGTAGAATAGCAGGTTTACAGGTATAGCCTCCACAACCATCATTACAACACTTTCGTGTACCAGTACAATCAATGTCCATGTAGCATTGTTGCGCCTTTACGCCACAAACGATATTCCCTTTTGGCCTTGGACAACGTCCTTCTTTAGCTGAACTATAGCCTAAGTAAAAATCATACAAGGCTTGAGATGGAATAAGGTTAAGAATGCACATAATTTGGCTAATACCCCTCTTTACATAGGACGTAATGTTTTGCCATTTCATACCACGTAACGTTCTCTTGAGAATAAGATTTTTTAATTAGAGTTGTATCTATATTCATGTGTCTTTTCATGCACAACCGTTAAACAAAGTAATGATAAATCTTGTACCCAGAGCCTGCTTTTCGTCTCGCCTGCGGCGAAGAACGAGGGCTCTGGTGTAATTCATTTTTTGAAACCAGGCTTTCTTGGTCTTCCAGTATAAGAGCGCATGCGTTCAAAGACGTGCCAAAAATTAAAAATTAAATAAATAAATAAATAAATCCTGGAATTCTGTTTAAAAGCATGATTTTCATTGATTATATTTCACTTCCGTAAAATTTCGCATGCGCCAAAGAATGGATTATGCCAGAGCCCTCGTCATTCGCCGCAAGGCATAAGAAACGCAGACTCTGGGTACGAGAAAAATGATGCTCTATCGCATGACACGTGGTCTGAAGTGGAACAATATCACGCCCAAGGTAAAGAGGTCGATTGCAGATCATATGTTGGAAGTCAGCACTTCACTGCAAATATGTGTATTTAGTCTACTGCTTTAGATAAGAACAATTTTCTTGGGTGAGTCATTCTAATCATAAATTACAAAAGCCATAATATGACAAACAACTTGAGATATCATCTTTATATCAATCTGATAGTATTACGAAACATTTAAGTTGTATGACATGGTTTAACCTTTTAGAAAAACCGCCGGCATCTTTAGGATTAATTCTAGTTATAAGCCCAACTTATATCGCATTCATGGCACTGATGCCGCATGAAAATGGAATTAAAGAAAAAAAAAAAAAAAAAGAAGAAGAAGAAGAAAAAGAAAAAGAAAAATACAAAAAAAAAAAAAAAAAAAAAAAAAAAAAAGAAAAGGAAAAAAATTCTTTTTCTTTTTCACCCCAAATAGCGATTTCTACGGATGACGTTACTATTGCGCATCAAGAGATTGAAGTGCGGACAAGCCAAGCCTAGCGCACATGCTAATAGAGGTTTTTCACCATCATGTACGTGACGGCAGCCATGTTAGATGGTAGGAACAATGCAATCGTTTTACATGAGACAGAATTCAAATCCAGAGAGCACAGGGATTTTATTGTTGTGCCAACTAACCACAGGTAGTCCAAGCTGTATTATGGGCTTGGACACGTGATGCTGGAAAACCTCTATATGCTGAATCAATGTTTTGGTTCTTGTTGTTTTCTATGCACGACTGATATTCTTCTTCTTTTCCATGTAATCCAAGCATTTTCGTGATATCTATTTTTAGAAAATGCTATTCTTTACGCCTCTGTTTATAGCCCCCATCCTCCGTAAGCTCTTATGAATAAATATATTGAAGGCCATGGCTTATATAAATATTGTTTTCGATGATCCTTATCATATATCATGTATCATGCTGTTGGCCTTTTGGACGCCATCAAAATTCCTTATTTAGTGTTATAACCTACGGTCAAGAACTGCGACGTGAAGGCCTTTGCCCGGGTGAAATACGATTCATTAACTTTGACGAAAACTAAAATCTTAAAATGGTAAAAGGCCGTGGAAACACTATACATTTAATCTTAAAATAGCTCCATGGCCTTGATAGTGTTTTGGGAGGACCTTCATTTATTGGAAGGATTTTTACGCAGGGCTTAAATTCCGAGGGGGGGAGGGGGAGGCTATTTTTTTTTGAGGTCGTACAGTGTCAAAAAACATTGCATGCACAACAGCAAAGGATGTATTTTGCTTATCTCGGGGGATTCCATCTGTAAAAACAAAGATTCTGCTATCTGATGATTACTTTGGAATGAGAAATATTTGAATAGACTGTGATCCAGTTTTGTAAAAAAACAAAGATAAGCCGAAATCCAATACTGTTAAAACAAAGGATACTGATAAAGGTCGATTGAGTCAAAACAGAAGTTTTTTTTTTTGGCTTGTATTTTATTCCATTTGCATTATTCCATTATTCAATATTGACATATTCAAAACCTTCTCTGATACTCGTTCTCGATCCGAAGCATACTGAGAAGTGCCCTTTCTCGTACATTACCGCTGTATTCCTTGATTACAGACTCATTTAAACAGTGTTTGCCTCATTTCAGTGTGAAAAATATTCCACAAATACTATGAACGATGAAGTAAAGACTATATTTATACACAACTTTAACAATACAAACTTCCCTGGACCTATACTGGACCACATGAATAATCTCCAGAGGCTAACAGCGAGCTTTAAAGTGTGGATCGAGCAAGTTCATTTCAGTTCTACGATAACTGCATGTATGGCTGCATTGACAGGGCAGAAAAACGGGTTCTGCTTTCGCCGTTTATGCGTTAATAAGCTTTATATTTCATAAACAGGCTCTTTTTGGCCTGATTAACAAAATACCAAAACTGGGGGAAATTTAATTAATGCGTATTTGAGATATATCGCCGTGAACGTTGGGAGAGATGATATTTTGATCAGCACAAAATTGCTCGAGGTTAGCAGAATTTTGTGAAAAGTTTAAAGCACAAGAGACACGAATGAAACAATAAACGTTTTTTCAGCATGAATGAGAGATAAAGGAAAAAAATTCGTGCGAAAGTAGCAGCCTTGTCATTTTTCTGCTCTGTCGGCTGCAGTTCAATAAGCCCGAAGCGAGATGACGTTTTACCCCCGACTCTATACCATAATAGTTTTTAAAATTCTTTCATATTAAAATTTTTGATTCCTTAGAGAATACAGGAACAATAGTCATAATTAAAGAACAAAAGCAATGTTAAAATGATTATGGCCTAGAGACGGGGGTAAAACGTCATCTCGCTTCAGGCTTATTGCGAAATGAAATTTTCTGTTCTTTATAGGGCGAGTTAAGTAGAACGTTTATTTGTCTGGTAAAAAAACGAAATACGATACAAGTAGGTTAAGACGGCTTGTGATTTATAAATCTGACGGATAAAAGGTCGGTGAAGGCGGCCAAGAATTAACTGAACAATGCGTAAACAACTACTCGATTAAAACGAACAATTACCACTCATCTCAATAGAAGTTCCCTAAAGAATTCAATCATAACAATACTGAGACTGTTTTATCAAACTCTGGAACTCCAAGTTAAATATATTTTTCATGTGCTGTGAATTTTGTTTTAAATACATCGGCTTACTGTGTATAATTAGACAAGATAACCTTGGCGCGGGTTTCCAAAACGCCCGTATTAAAGATATTGTTACAGCTACTTTGAAAGTAATTTTACTCAGCTTGCTTTGCTAAAAGTTTTTTTCCATAAAGTATTTTATCGAAAACTATTAGGATCTGAAAACCAGAACTAGCACGAGTCGTTTCCCTAAAACCATTACTTAAATATTCAACAACTTAATGCAATAGTTAACGAGCTAAAAGCATCCAAATAGAATAATCAAACTACCTTATTAAACACAGCGTATAAAGATATCTCCCTTACCTGAGATGCCAAAGATTTGCGCTCCAAAGAGCACAAAAATTAGAAACCCTTTCATGTTCGAACTGCAGTCAGAGGAAGTTTGCTCACGGAGCAACGATACTTATACAAAATTCCAACATCCGGCTGTCAATCAAAGATGTCCAATGAGTGATGACATTGCTTCTGGTACTTGATTGGCTCTTTCTGTTGAGTAGGGTGATCGGCCAATCCAATGTAAATTTTACATTGTTTCTGGAACAATTGATACTGTATTTTCCCTCCTACGCAAAATTTGTGATAATCGCGCGCGCCTCATGCAAATCATGGAAAATTCCTATAAAATAAAACGCGCATTTTTATCGCTTCAATTGTTATTCCCAGACTCGCCACCAGTATAACTGCTTGATTTTCCAGCTGCTTCAAGGGTGCCGCGTTGAAACGAGTTATACTCTGGTTTTTCCTGTCTAGATTCTGATTCTAACATGGGGACGAGGACCTCAGCGGTGCAGCGTTGAAACAAGTTATTCTCCGGTTTTCTTGTCTAGATTCTGATTCTAACATGGGGACGAGGACCTCAGCGGTGCAGCGTTGAAACAAGTTATTTTCCGGTTTTCTTGTCTAGATTCTGATTCTAACATGGGACGAGGGCCACAGCGGTGCAGCGTTGAAACGAGTTATTCTCCGGTTTTCTTGTCTAGATTCTGATTCTAACATTGGAAGAGGGCTTCAACTTCAACTTGGTGAAAGTTATGTCACCCTTGGTATTACCAACGTCAGCGGTTTCCTGGTATTCTGCCTCTAGTCCGGAAGGCACGAAGCTGAGAGCATAAATTGTGCAAAAAATAATCTAAAAGCAATGATACAGTATTCATTCATTACTTTCTGGCGACTGAAATACTTTATGACGGCATACTGACGTCAATAAGATGGTTTGTGAATTTTCCAGGAATTGTCACAGGCAGTTCCGTGTTCAGTTGAAAAAACAAACAAACAAACAAACAAACAAACAAACAAACAAACAAATTGATCAGTACTGGTAGATTGATACACGCTACCCTAGTCTGAGGAAGAATTTCACCGTTCGAAATTTATAGAGGATAGGCCAAAGGTGAGAATAGTTAATATTGATGGGGTGAGTCATCACGACTTGCATCTTAAATTAAATGGCGTGTACGTGACCTGGATCAAATTTCTTCCCATGTTTACGATAACATTCTGAAATAACACGAAAATAAAATCAAAAATTTAAGGCAATATTTAAAAACAAAAAAATAATATGCCGGTTCTTTGCGTGACAACCATAGCTCCTACTAAAACAGAGGTAAAAAAAAAACAACAAAAAAACAAACAAACAGAAAAACAAACAAACAAAAAAAATAACACACACATACAGTTTACAAATGTTACAAAAGAACAATCATGGTTCACGGAATTCATCACCAATTTTCACAACAAGCTAGAATCACGGATCACTAAAATAACTTTTCGCACTGCACATCACAAATTTTTTTAAAAAAACATCGCGATTACGATTTCCCTCGAATATCGCGTACAGCCTCTAGCGACCAGCAGCGGGCTGCATTCAAACGATATCGGGTTAAGGGCAAATATGAAAACTGAGGTCCCCGTGAGAAGCGACATATTCCAGCGCTAAATTATTATTTTTTCATCAATCAGTTTATCAAAAAAAAAAAAAATTTATATATACACATATGTGTATATATCTAAAAAAATAATAAAATAAAATAAAAAGAAGCGGGCTATTCGTATCCAGCGCCACACGTATATGGAATACCTATCACTAGGTGGCTGGATAGAGCATTAGTTTCCAATTATCAGGGCATTCAAAAAACACAAAAATACTACAAAGGGATTTAATTGTATGGGTTCTCTGTGGTATTTACCTAAAAAAGCGCAGAGTATTATGGGGAATAAAATGATCAGTAAAATGGGCCTCCTGTGTTGAAAAAGGACAACTGATAACGACACCCTCTGTGCTATATCGAAACCTTTCTTTTTCATCCAAACTTTAAGGTATAAACAATGTCTTTACAAGCTATCAAGTATAGTAGAGGAAGTCTTGAAGTCCTGAACCAACTTCTCCTGCCAAATGAATCGAAATATGATAAGATTTGTAAAGTTGAAGATGGATGGAGTGCGATACGATCCATGAAGGTAAACAACAAAGTCAGAAGATTATTACATAAGCTTAACTTTATTCGTACCACATGCAGTAAGATCAGGTTATTTTCTTTCGTGTTCGTGTTTTTCTTTATACCAAGATAATTAAGCTTACTTTGTTGTGATTCTAGTTAAATGTTCATTCGATTCTGCAAGTTAAGTGTGCCATGCACGTGAAGTTTCAGCTTATGACTTATGTCAAGATTCTTTAATATTTTGTTATTTAAATTTATGATTATTACTTATACACTATTTCCTATACACTGTGTTATCGTTATCGTCTTAGTTTGAACAATTTTGAACTATTATCGAGTGATTCCCAGCTTCACCTTAGCTTGTTTATAGAGGCTTTGCACTATCACGTGCCGGGGCCATAATACAGTGCAGACAACAATAAAATCCCTTTGCTCTTGGGAATTGAATTCTTTCTCATGTAAAACGATTGTATTGTTCCTGCCATCTAACATGGCTGCCATCATGTGATGGTGCAAAGCCTCTATTGTAAAAATGCAATGTGCTTCAGATTGCTTAGAGTACCCCCATCTGGATTGTGATTTTTTTACCCCTCCCCCCTTAAGAAATGAAGGGTCCATTAACAGAGACTTTTTTGTATCAGGTGCGAGGTGCTCCTGCAATTGCTATTGTTGGTGCCTTAAGTCTAGCAGTTGAAATCTTCCCAATGACTTTCAAGACATTTGAGGACTTGTCATCTTTTGTCAGGGAAAAGCTTGAATATTTGAAAACAGCAAGACCCACAGCTGTGAACATGACTGAGGCAGCAATGAGTTTGAACAAGTTTTTGGCAAATATGCCAGACAATACTGAACCAGAGAAAGCCAAGCTTAACTTGCTTGAAAAAATTGAATCAATGCTGTCAAAAGATATTGCGGATAATAAAGCAATAGGAAAGCATGGAGCTTGCCATATGATTGAAAATATTGAAAGCAAAGAAAAGTTAAGGATTTTGACACATTGCAACACTGGTTCCTTGGCGACTGCTGGATACGGAACGGCATTAGGTGTGATAAGGAAACTACATGAAATTGACAAGCTGGACCATGTATTTTGCACTGAAACACGTCCCTACAATCAAGGCTCCCGCCTCACTGCATATGAATTGGTCTTTGAAGAAATTCCAGCTACACTCATAGCTGATTCTATGGTTTCCATGGCAATGAAGCTTAAGGACATCAGTGCTGTTGTGGTAGGAGCAGACAGAGTGGTTGCTAATGGAGATACAGCTAATAAGATTGGTACTTATCAACTGGCCATATCAGGTTTGTTTATATAATAATAATATAATAATAAATTGGAGGTTCTTATATATCACATTATTCAATCATATACATTGTCTCAATGAATTTTTCAATTATTTGACGACCAGTGGAGGACTATAAGGGCTGCATATTATGCTGTACTATTCACAAATCAAATTTAAGTTTATATAATATATTAACACTGTATTTTTGCTTTTCTTTTTAGCAAAATTTCATTCAATTCCTTTCTATGTGGCTGCACCAACCACGTCTATTGATCTCACACTTAACAGTGGCAAGGAAATAGAGATTGAAGAAAGGGTGGCTAAAGAGTTAACTCTCTTCCAGGGTATTAGCATTGCTCCACATAACGTCAATTGCTGGAATCCTGCATTTGATGTCACAAATTCTGAGTTAATAACTGGTGGTATTATTACAGAATTTGGTGTTTTCTCTCCGTATGACCTTAAGGCCAAAATCAGTAATTTAAGCCACAAAAAATAGAAATTGAAGTGTTAGGGAAAAGTCTTCCACGGTTGATGTTTCAAACTACAATTTCTAAATTGATCCTATGGTTTCCATGGCAATGTAATTGAAGAACATGTTTCAGAACTGTTGCGTTGAGAGCAGAGTGGCTCCATGCATACAAATGACGATACAGCCAAGCTAGCTATAGCTATATCAGGTTTGTTCAGGGTTCGTGCTAACCTTTTTTAAATCCTTGAAAAGCCCTGGAATTCAAAACCCATTTTTAAGTGCACTTGAAAAGCCCTTGAAAATAGCAAAGTTGCTGGATACTCCTGGAATATTCCTTGAATTTGTTACAGTTCCTTGTAACTTATTATGATCAGCTACTTTTTTTTGACAATTCCTTTTTGTTATTTCGATTGTAACTTCAGGTCACTTACAGTATGTATTTGCTATTTTCCATCATTTTAATCAATCATATCGAGTTTCAAAACCTTTGTTTATGTAAAATTTAAATAAAAGTCATTAATATATGTGTTAGTTGTTCCTATAAATTGTTAAGACGAAATTCCCAAACAAAATCGTAATTTTTTGACCTCGAAAAGTCCTTGAATTTAGTGTTGGAGATGTAGCACAAACCCTATTTGTTTTTCAAAATCTCATCAATGATTCGTGAAGGAAACACAATAGAAATCATAACCATGAAGGAGGTTTTATATCTGATATAGATTCATCTTCATTTGCATAAACTTTAACTTGGATTTTCTCTATCAAACTTGGTTCATTTCGTGAAGAATTCAGTACAATATGAGAACATACATCATCAGTTTTCGAAGCCGTTCAATAAACTCGCAGATCATGTTTTATCAGGTCTAAAAACACTTGGCTACGCCTCATGTTTTTAAATCCTGATAAAACACTCCTGTAAGTTTATTAAACAGTACATAACATGAAATCCCACATACCTTTATTAATAGCAATAATTGCATAGCAGGCTTATAAACAACTTGCAGCATTATTAATTATTCTGTGGCAATTAAAAGCATATTACATCAAATTATATTGAGAAAGATGTTTTTTTTTAGTACAGCTTAGTAACTTATATGACAAAGGCATATTAACTAGGAGTGTGTTAAAGTTCAATTAGCCCTCCCACCTCCCTTAACTTATCTGCTTAATTATGTAGGTAAAATATTAACCCCTTTGGCCAAAAGATCTGTTGAATATTGAATATCAAAAGTGCAGATAAGTAACATGTAATCCACTGTAAATTTAATTTTAAGTGTTCTTTTCCTGTGACTTCATATTATAATGTATATATAATGTATACAGACAAGATAACTAGCTAAAAACTAGTGTGAGCTGCGTCAGTGTTTCTAATAAAACAGTAATGATAAAAAGGTCAATCATACACTGTGAAAAGATGAAACAACTGACGTTTCGGACGCTAGTCCTTTAATTGTCGGAGTAAAAGAGAAAGGTAGTAGAAAGGAGTGTTTATATAATAATAATAATAATAATAATAATAATAATAATAATAATAATAATATGATATTAATAATATAATGTATACATATTTGAATGTATAAATCAATAAAAACAAACTGTTTATTAACAAAGAAACATTTGGTATTCTTGTTTCTTTTATTCAGATTCAATTACAATCTTATTTATTTGCTTGGCAATGAGTTATAGGTGACTAGTTATAGTTATACTGTTTAATTTACAGTATCTTAAAAAGCTAATAACAAAATAAAGCTAAATTACATATTTTAATGGTTTATGAAAGTTTTAAATCATTTTTTTCAGTTGGATCATCTTTAACATTACCACTTTTTCTATATGAAGTATGATATTCATGGGAAACAGATTGTTTGATTGCTACTCGCTGATTGAGACAACAGTGACAGGGAAATCGGGAAATCACATAAACTGTTCACAACTCTGTTTGATGGGAAGAAAATCAGGCAATGAGATGAACTGTTTACTATCCTAATTGATGGGAGTTTAACTGTTGCAACTGTTGTCTCAATCAGCACATGGTAATTAAAGTGCCTATGACCCCTAACTCAATGTTTTCAGCATTGATTCTACATGAAGTTAAAAGTTAAATAGTAAAATATTTTTATATGATTTGAGTGATGAATTTTGGGGATATCAAGGTTTATACTTCCAGCATGCTAATAAGTGTGATGTCATACTAGGCATTTGGGTTTATTTGTCATCATTTTTAAATCAAAACACTGATTACAATGAGGAAACAAATTTGCAATAACCTTTTTATAAACCCTGAGTAAGATAACTGTTTTATACAGGATATTTTACTACCCCAGTAAATTTTCGTATATATAATAATGCCTCCTATGACATCACACTCAATAGCATACTGGAAGTATAAACCTTGATATCTCGAAGATGCATCACTCAAATCATATAAAAATATTTTACTATTTAACTTTTAACTTCATGTAGAATCAATGCTGAAAACATTGAGTTAGGGGTCATAGGCACTTTAAAGCAATGGTAATCGAAAACATAAAAATTTTGCTTTTTGACAATACTTAGTTGTTTCTAAAATAATATCCATATTCAAGAACCAATAGATATACAATGTATAACAGACTGTTTAGCCCGGCAGGATACAGCCATCCATCAGTTTTTCCAAAAGTTTGGATCACATGCTAGTTTTCGTTCAAACGACAAATACCATTTCTGTACCACACTCATGGGAATAAAACTTTCGCTAGGATTAGGAGTCATTTGTGTTTGTGTAATTGAAAAGGAACTTGCATAATTCACAAAACTTTCCATCATCTTTTGAGTGAACTGCACAAAAGTGTTCAAGGTAGTTGGAGTGGCATTTGCAACTGGTGTTTGTTGTGCTAGTTGAGTAAGAGGCTCGATGGATATCCCTATTTGAGCCATGGTATGGTCTTGCTGTTGTACGTTTAGTGAAAAAGGATTGCTAACAACATCTTCAGGCTTGGCCTGTCACATAGAGGCAATAACATTAGGTACGTGTATAGATAGACAAACAGACAGACAGACAGACAGCAGCCAGACAGACATCTTTATTTATACAGTAAAAATACAAAAATGTGTTCGTAGCAAGGAGAGGGCAAGTTTTCCATCGTTGTCCCTCAAAGAATAATTATAAATGCTAGAATGATTTACAAACTTGGCATTTAGATAACCAGGAGCTAAGCTATGTACCGATTTGTAGACCATCGTAGCGAAACACATTTGACGTTCGAGTCTAGAGTTTTGGCAATGTGTATGAATTCACTCAACCAAATTTAATCCATACACATCAGTTGTTCACTTAGTTGTCGATAGAGGTAACAGGATTTTTTTTGTGTTGTGATTTTAAGCTTATAAGCATAATGTTTTCCCATTTCAGACAATGCATCATATTTTTTCTTGAGAATAAGTTTCTCTGCTTCATTTGATTCAATTGTATTCAAATGAACAGCCATTAAACAAAGAAATGATACTCTAGAAAATTACATGAGCTCTGAAATAGCCAACATTATACCTAGACTTAAAAAGGTCTACACCTGCCGGCAAAGGAGCCTAAAACTATAATAATATTTTCCTCTAAAGAAAATTACCCACTTCTTCCCCACGGCCTCTGGCACCCAGGGTACCCCATAATGCATAAATCAAAAACGATATTGTATTGATGATTTCAAGAGGTATTACAGTGCAACTACATATACACAACCCAAGGCCACTCAAACAAAATTTTCACAAATCATCTAATCACTCTCAAGTATCTCAACAATAGAATTACAGGACATTTAAGGCTCGGTAAATTTCACTGTTGAAATGTAATGTAAAAATTTAACAAAAACATTTGATATCTTGTAATTGTATTACTATTATCAATGGATACAATAAAGCTTAAAAATATATGTTATTTACTGGCCAGGAGGTCCGGATAGTTTTCAAGACCGAGAGCACAATTCTTCCCTATCCGGACTGACTATAGGACGGTAAATAACTTATTGATTTTTTTCCCTCATATTTTTTACTTCTTTTTGTATTTGTTCTGTTTTGTTGTTTAGAGGCAAAGGATACCAGACCACGACCGCGGGCAGATACATGTACTGACAAAAATTAATACCGTCCCCTCAAACAGCCAATCAGAATGCACGATTTTTTAGGATACTGGACCGGAAAAAAATAATAAAACCTTAAGACTTATGTCGTTAAGATACTAGTGTTTGGATAACTCATCCTTCTCACGGTAGCATGAAATTATAAGATGTTTGATTAATTTGAAAAAGGAGTTTATGATTAAAATTTGTCACTGATAGAGTGCAAATAATATACCTGTGAAATAGTTAGGATGAAATAGGAGATAGTTAGTGCTTAATTAGACAAGACAGGAATTCAGTGAGGTATGACAAGGGCACAGGGCGTTTACTAGAGTAACAACTCAATACGCAAATGAATAGATACGAAAATGTGAAAATGTCAAATTATTCGAAGGAAAAGCATGTACAATAAAATATTGTTTCAGTTTTGTAAGTGTGTTTAAAAATATTTTAAAATGGGCGCCCTTGAGTAGCAAACACGACTTAAGTTTACCCCTCACGGCTCGCCTATTTTAACTAATTAGACTTAGGCAACCAAAGGTTAGTAATTAGTTAGCTAGCTATCTATTTCACAGGTACATTATTTGCACTCTACTGTAATAGTAAAGTTGCAAAGTTTTTTAGAGATTGCTCATAAGCTGACAACGACATGAACTTTTGAAACTGAGCATTTTTGCAAAGAAGTTTGTAATGTATGCCACCAGGCATCGCATGCCCAGTGAGCCTCATTTTCATTTGTTTCACATACATTTCTTTACAGACAATTCACAAAAATTCTTCAATTCAAAAATTTATATCTCATCAGTTTAAGAGCAATCTCTATAAAAGTTTGCAATTTTACTATCATCAGTGTGACAAATTTGTTTGTAAACTCCTGTTTTCAATTAATCAAATAAATATCTTATGTCACTCTAGCATGATCATGATATAGGGTTATTTTGTAAAAAAAAGTTTGAATGACCATGGTTCAAGTAACTCTTCACTTCCCTTTTTCAATATCAAATATTTTATGTCATGCTAGCATGATATAGGGTTATTTTGTAAAAAAAAGTTTGAATGACCATGGATCAAGTAACTCTCTCACTTATTCCCTTTTTCTATTTATCAAATATCTTATGTCACACTAGCATGATATACATGTAGGGTTATTTGTGAGAAAATTGTTTGAATGACTATTGGTTCAAATTACACTCTCACTGTAAAATGTTACATTACCTTGGATATTTTAAATATTGCACTTGGTTTGGCATTTGATATAAATCCAAGAAGCTGCCATGATTGACCTTGAGGACTTGGAAAACAGTAGTACACAGCTCCGCCCATATTGTCTGGGAACGGTACAGCCCCTGTAAGGAATATTACTATATGTTGAATGCTATCAGCATCTGGTAAGTTAAACACAACTTGTGTTGGACCAACTTGTTGAGCATCTGTTTGAACCTGGAAAAATAAATTTCATAATATTAATAACAATGATATATAATATGAACTCCAACCAATCATTATGATGTTCAGTAGCAGAGCATACCCGCAAGAGACTCGACATTGCCCTGACTGAAAAGATGTTGAATAAATAGATTGAGACCGCCATATAGGCTAGTAAACAAACTCTGTTTTAACACAACTTGTTAATTTCTCACTTGCTGATTGGCTAAGAGCCATTGTCGATTACAGGCTAGCCCTGCTTGTGCTGACGTTAGTAGTCACGCTGTTTCAAAGGTTGTAAAAATTTTATAAAGATTGACAGAAATTATCAAAACTTTGAAGTTAGGATCCTTTGCGGATATCATTCTATATATATTCGATAAGCACACACCATAGAAAAAGCTATATTGATTTGTTAAATGTACAATAATGAGTCAATTAGTACAAATAACTATAAAAAATAAGTCTAACTGTGTATGTATTTCCCATGTACTCTTACATAAACTATTATTTTATTCCTATTCTTGGAGTGCATAGCCGCCATGTTGGTTTACGTTGACAAAAGATTCGGTCTTGGAGTCTTGTCATGTCAACCAACATGGCGCAATATTTTGCTTTCCTGTGAACTGAAATCCTTTCACTGTTTTGCCTTTGAAAGTGAGTTGTACTGAGGACCATTTTACGGTTAATAGCAAACCCCAGCTCCTACAAATCACTCGAATAATCTGTATAATAAGCTTACGAGTTCTACATAACATTAAATTCTATACAAGAGAAATGAGCTTAGTTATTGAATCTAGTGTGACATACATAAAGGAATAAACTTACCAATCTTCCACACACAACACAGCCAAACATCGATGCCATTTTACTTTAGTACATCAGATCGATCGCTGTCTTTTTTTTAAACCACGTACAGTAGTCACCTACAGAACATAAATCAAGTCTATCTCAAGAGTGTGACTGATGTTAGATGATGTCAAACATCATCTAACACAGGAAACCCAACCAAAAGTTATTCGCAACACCGCAGACCGGCGAACAACGCAGGCTAGTGCCTGTTTAGCCAGGGAAAATTAGAACAGGAACAGAGAAACCTGGATGAAAAGGAGCTTGATTAAAGTGGAAAAGGTGTATCGCCAATTGATGGTTTTCACGGCGGCCATGTTGGAGGAACTTAACAAAAGAATTGTCGATGAATTCTTTTGTGTCATTATATAATTAACAATGAAATATCTATATTCCTCTATTTCCAAAAATTGATACCTTCACACGTGAAAATAACATGTTGTTTTCACGTGTGAAGATAACACCATTGCGATGGCTATTCAAAAATACACGGAAAGAATTGCCTGAAAAAGCCAAAACATACTTCATTGATAATTATATAATAAACAGAACATGAGGAGCTTTGGTCAAAAAAGTTTAAACTTTGATTGACATAAAGTAGTTTCATGCTACATTTAGCGACACCTTCAAGATGTCGCAGTCAAAAATTGCATTAAAGCATTTTGTTTCATTAAGAATGCACTATACTAATTTCATGTTTCATGTTGTTTTTGTTTTGTCCAGCATTCGACTGTGTGACTAAAGTAGGCTAACGACTCTACGAAGAGCCTGAATGAAATCATATCATAGCAGAAAATTCTAATCAATTTACATCTGGTATGGTTAGGTATTTCACGTTACGATCTCCTAACGAAAAGATATAACTAGCTAAAAACTAGTGTGAGCTGCGTCGGTGTTTCTAATGAAACGGTAATGATGAAAAGGTAAATTATACACCGTGAAAAGATGAAAAAACTTACTGACGTTTCGGACGCTAGTCCTTCGTCGGAGTAAAAGAGAAAGAAGTGGTAGAAAGGAGTGTATATATGATAGAATAAGATAAAAGAAACCAATGAGAGCAAGGTAGGCAAGGAAACAAAAGCAAACAATCAAAAGACAAAAGAAAAGGTTAGTTGAAAGTAAAGCGTTCGTTAATCCCGTTGGGACTAAGAGTGCCCAATAGGTAAATAAGCCGCATTTCTTTGGTCTTGCGACAATCATTGTTGCCGTTAATCAAAGAAAGACCGAAAACAATGAAGTCAGAAAGAGAATGGTTACCTAGATTAAAATGGCGGGAAACTCGTGGGATCGTTATTGCGAATATCATAAAGATGCAAATGCGATCACCAAATATTTCAAGTATCGATCTCCTAATGGTTAGGTATTTCAAGGATCGATCTCCTAATGGTTAGGTATTTCAAAAATCGATCTTCTAATGGTTAGGTATTTCAAGTATCGATCTCCTAATGGTTAGGTATTTCAAGGATCGATCTCCTAATGGTTAGGTATTTCAAGGATCGATCTCCTAATGGTTAGGTATTTCAAGGATAGATCTCCTAATGGTTAGGTATTTCAAGGATCGATCTCCTAATGGTTAGGTATTTCAAGGATCGATCTCCTAATGGTTAGGTATTTCAAGGATCGATCTCCTAATGGTTAGGTATTTCAAGTATCGATCTCCTAATGGTTAGGTATTTCAAGGATCGATCTCCTAATGTTTAGGTATTTCAAGTATCGATCTCCTAATGGTTAGGTATTTCAAGTATCGATCTCCTAATGGTTAGGTATTTCAATTAACGATCTCCTAACGGTTAGGTATTTCAAGGTACGATCTCCTAATGGTTAGGTATTTCAAGCATCGATCTCCTAATGGTTAGGTATTTCAAGTATCGATCTCCTAACGGTTAGGTATTTCAAGTATCGATCTCCTAATGGTTAGGTATTTCAAGTATCGATCTCCTAATGGTTAGGTATTTCAAGGATCGATCTCCTAACGGTTAGGTATTTCAAGGATCGATCTCCTAACGGTTAGGTATTTCAAGGATCGATCTCCTAACGGTTAGGTATTTCAAGTATCGATCTCCTAATGGTTAGGTATTTCAAGGATCGATCTTTTAATGGTTAGGTATTTCAAGTATCGATCTCCTAATGGTTAAGTATTTCAAGTATCGATCTCCTAATGGTTAGTTATTTCAAGGATCGATCTCCTAATGGTTAGGTATTTCAAGTATCGATCTCCTAATGGTTAGTTATTTCAAGTATCGATCTCCTAACGGTTAGTTATTTCAAGTGAAACAATGGTTTTAAGTCGAGGTTGGACTTGATGAATAAAAGAATCAAGTTCAGTCTCGACTTCAAACCATTGTTTTCGTGGTCAGTCAAGCGAATTCGGGATAGGTCTATTGATAATCAAGAATAAGAGGAATTGGGTAACTGGGTAATCACTCTTTCTACAAAGACATGAACAAATTAATAATAATAATAATATGCATATAAAAAGAAAACAAAACAAAACAAAACAAAACAAAACAAAAGTAAAGAAAAGAAAAGAAAAAAAGAGAAAAAAAAAAAAAAAAAAAAAAAAAAAAAAAAAAAAAAAAAAAAAAAAAAAAAAAAAAAAAAAAGAAAGAAAGAAAGAAAATCGATTCCACTTTGCCATACCCCCGAGACATCCGCAGAGCTGAGGCGGCGTATGGACTTCGGACCTAACGGCGATTAAATCCTTCTGCCCTTGGGTGTACGAATTACGCAAGAAAAAGTTCTAGCCGAAGCATCAGGGGAGAGACCAGCCGGCCCCCAGACCATATCGGCTAATCCCTTGCATCTCTGCCACGCACGGAATCGGTTGAAAATATTATGTTAAAAAGTCTAGTCTATCCGGTGCATTGTTTTCGCTGCTATTGTTATGCTGATTAAACGGGAACCGTGGTCCAGTGGAAAAAACTTGGGCTTCCACATCATGATATCGAGTCAAGTCCGGTCGAACGAAGTTAGTACCTGGATGGGTGACCTGAAACTTATACCTACTGGAATAGTATTAAAAAAAATTTTTTTTTTTTTTTTGTAATTTTCTTTCAAAGATTTCTAGTATTTCAACAAAAATAAACTTTTACTAAAATACTTATCTTCAAAATGAACAAATTAAAACTCTAAAAATTCCCTTAGTAAAGTATTTTTTTATTCGAGCAAGGTATTGAGCTTAAGTAGACTTAATTAAACCCAATTAAACAGCAGAGGGAAAAAGGAAAATATCAAGATCGAAGACAATGAGCTACTTAGGAAATGAAATTTGTTATGTCTGGCAGAGGCTGCGGTCATTGCTTTTCTCATTACTATATAACATTACATTAAACCTAAAGTTTCTCAAAGACTTACTTCTTGACCGTTTCCCCCAAAAGTACATTTTGGTTTCAATAGTTTGTACCGGTTATCCACCCTGAAAGTTTGAAATGTCCAGAATAACTCTTAACACCCCCCCTTACAGTCACTCAAAAAAAACAAAAAAAAACAAAAACAAAAAAAAAACAAAAAAAAACGATCCCCCCTAAGCAAGGCTTGTAGCTTCTTTCAAAAATTGTGCATCCGCCCCCATTTTTCTGACAAAAATGTGCCCATCCCCTTCTTTCTCCTACCAAGATTTTCCCGATCCCCCCGCCATACATTATGAACGCAGCCTTAGGTCTGTTTGCGTGTGTGTATATATTTAGATATATAACAGGAGGAATAATCCCATGGCTTGAATAGAGCTCATTCTGCAGATTCACCATCGCTAGCGTACTAATCAACTCTAATCAAACGGCTTGAGATTGTAAACATATGTTAACCAAAAACATAGTTCAACATCAAAAGCGAAAAAAGACCTGATAACAATAGGTTTCCTAACCATTCCCCTCTATTAACTATGCCGAAAATCGGTCTTTTCATAAGGTTTGAAGAGCGTTAAAAACTAGTGCTTATAAAAAAACGTACATTTTATAGTTTACCGGTGATAAGGCGGAAGTATAATATCTCAAAAATATTTTCCCGGGAGAATTCATTTTAAAACGGAAAAACATTTTGAAAAAAGGCGTTTCCAGGTAAAAGCAAGGGATATTGAAAATCCAAAGGTTTTAATTAAAGGCTTGGGAAGTTTTAAATTTGGGGGCGGATTGATAAACAATTATTCAGCCGGCTATAGCTAGCGACCATATAAAAAACACGATTCATATAACATAACATTGACACGGAAAGGACGCTCTAGGCAAGTCCAACAGACTCTTCGTACGTATAACATGTTACGGTACGTATTAATCTTCAAGTCACTTTCAAACTATTTAGTGGCATTTTGGAAATATCCTATATGAAAAGCAATATTTTTTCATATTAGAGAGTTTTAGATTTACGTTCACGGCAAACGTGAAACGTCAGTTGACCAGTAAAAAATTCTTTGAAATTACTGAAAAAGAATCGCAAAAAGTCCAAGTAGTAGAAAAACAAAAGAGTATTTGCGCTTGGTGAGAAGGTAAGTTTGTAAAAGGTAAAGTAAAATACAGGAAAACTATGGAAATGTGTTCACGTTTGCCGTTTGCGGGGAGAAAAAAAGTCAATCTAAAACTCTCTATAGATGGCGGAATTCCCCCAACTTTGATCCAAAACCATACCCTTTAAACTTGGACTTAGGGAAGCTAATCATGTATTTATAAACTATATAAAAGTCATTCAAATCCTTGATAAAGGAATCTTGATAGCAAAAAGACGGATATTTTCAGCTTTTTTTAAAAGTACGGTCAACAAATTGCAAATTTATTGATTATTTGTAAATCGTTTTCTCCAAAACTAATTTCAGTTGTACTTGATGATTTCTAGTGTTCATGGACTACTTATAATATAATGAAGAATTCTTTGATTAAACCATCCTTTCTTCTTTTTTGCTGCTGTGTCCTCTGCGTTATATCACGTAAGTATGAAAGCTGTGCCTGGACGACTTCAAATCCAAAAGAAAATTACTTACGGGAGAGGTCCAAAAAAATCTACAAAAAATTAAAGTCCCGTATAGTATAGAGTGAGATTAGAAAAAATTGCATTCTGTCGTATCGACTAGCGACCTTGAGTACATTGTGTTTATGGCCAAATTAAGCTTGTAAACGATAAATTATTTTCACCGGATTTGCAATTTTATCCGCAAGAGGAATTGAACAAATTAAAATCCCTTTTTTTCACTTTTGTCAAAATAAACTTCACAATGTAAGTCACAATATACGTCACAATTACGACACAATAAGCGTCACAATAAACGTCACAATAAACGTCACAATAAACGTCACAATAAACGTCACAAAAAAGAGAACCAAAAGGTGTCAATGGAAAGAAAAGCGTTTATTCCTAGTTATGAGTCATGACAATAAAACGAACTTATTTTCTTTTACTTAATAGCTACGAAGGAAACTAGCGATGATATAGGCAGTGAGGATGTTCCAGCACACTTATGCAAATATTCCAACGTTTTCGCAGTCGATTGTTCTTACATATCATTCAAGAATGGAATGCCGTTACCCGAGAAGCTACTTTATTATAAGTATGTGCACTAACAAAGATTCGTATGCAATTTTACAATAACATTCTCTTTTCTCATTCCGTATATACCGCTGTGGCTTATGACTGAAGATTCATCTACACAGGCGTAGCCTCGTTTAAGAGAAAAACATTTGCAAAAGTCAACTGTAATGTAAAGAATGCGGAAGTTGAACATACCAGTGTTTTGAAATTTTACGGGCATTTAATGTTATCTGTAAATAGCTGACTTTTCTTTCCTGTGGCTCGTCAAGGATTGGGCGCGCAAAGACGCATGGGATTGATAGTTTTTCGACAACACGATTCGCAATATAATTGGCTAATCCTTTTTTCCTAGATCACGTGTTATTTCAAAGAAAGTACACATGCAACACATACAAACAAACACTGCAAAAATATTTGAGAGCACAAAACTATATGATCTTTTCTATTATTTTGGCAAGTTGAACAGCTCTCAACCTCGCTAAAGGTTTTTATTCATTAGTTTAAACTAAATGAATGACTACCTAATTATTCGACTAAAATAGGTTCAAGAATCTGCAGTCAAAAGGAGTTTATTATGCGAAGGTTGGCCTTACTGTAAGTAAAGAAATATTTCATTTAAAAACAATAAGAATATGATATCTAAAACCTTTAAAAAATTACCTGAACAATGGTGCTTATCATTTAAACAATCCATCCGGTTGGAAGTTTGTTTGGAACGGAAAGAAATTCCGAAAAGTGTGGGAAAAGTGGATTACAATCGGGAACTTTCCGATTGAAACGGTTACATACCTTCTGTTTTCCAACCGGAATTTCCAGTTTTTCCCGGAAAATGGAAAGTACCCCCAAACGTCAGTGTGCTGTTTTGGAGGGAGAAAAACCATAGATTAATAATAATAATAGTATTACTATTATTATCATTATTATTATCCTTATTATTATCATTTAAAAATAATTATTTTTTATATTTTACAAATATGTTTTTATCGATAAATAAGTAATTTGTACATATATTTGTTATTTTATATTCATAATCTCTTTATTAACGTTATTATAAATTTTATTATTATTATTATCATTATTGTTAACATTATTATTATTATTATTATTATTATTATCATCATGCAATTTGGGCTTAATGAACAAATACTTGCTTTTATTAAATAATCGAATTAATATATTTATTTTTCCTTCAAATATTTAGTTTTTTTACAAATTGTAGCATTAGTAAGATACCTAAAGACTACTTCAAAGACCTTGATTCTTTGATAGTGATGTAAGTAAAAATAAGCAACAAACGAACAAACGAACAAACAAAACAAACGAACAAACGAACAAACGAACAAACGAACAAACGAACAAACGAACAAAACAAACGAACAAACGAACAAACGAACAAACGAACAAACGAACAAACGAACAAACGAACAAACGAACAAACGAACAAACGAACAAACGAACAAACGAACAAACGAACAAACGAACAAACGAACAAACGAACAAACGAACAAACGAACAAACGAACAAACGAACAAATTTGTGGGAACATTTAATACCTATTCTAGTTCTCTTGCTAATAACGTATTCACTTATGTTTTAGTTCGTTAGAGGCAAACAAATTACTTCACCTACACGAGGATGTATTCAGCTATTGCAAAGGACTCCAAAGGCTGTAATTTTACTGCAAAGTGCCATTCATAATATGAATAAATATAGTCTTATTAGACATTGATAATGTCTCAAAATATCAAACATATTCATTATTTTCTGTTTTCTTTTCTTTTGAGTTAAAAACGCATTTCAATAAATTTAGAAATAATTTACAAAGATTGAATGCGGATGAACCATTGATAGATAAAGTCTTGATATATTGTAGATATTTGAGCCATAATGTGATAGAAAGGTTACCAGAGAAAGTCTTCAGAGAACTGAGACAGTTGATGTTTTTGTAAGTAAAAATGTGTAGCAAATCTTGAGAATAGAGAATAGATAGGTTTTCCACCATCATGTGTCCAAGCCCATGCATAATCCAGCTTGGGCTGCCTGTGGTTAGATGGCAGAACAATAAAATCCCTTTGCTCTCGGGAATTCAATTTTTTCTCATGTAAAACGATTGTATTATTCCTGCCATCTAACATGGCTGCCGTCACGTGATGGTGCAAAACCTCTATCAAATATAAAATCGAATGCTTCACCTCATGTACTGATTTTGCAATATTTATATTTAATATTTAATCGATTGATAGCTAGATCATTGCAATAAAACAAGATTAGGTTTACATTGACGTCTTTTTTCCAAGGGACCTCAGTTATAACAGGATTGCGAGTCTACCAGAGGAAATCTTCAGAGGATTATACAAACTTGAACTTTTGTAAGTAAAAGTTACAGGCCTTAGGGGGAAAAAAGCGTCTTTGAAAATCAGGTAATTGTAAAACACCTTGAAAGTGGCTTCGTGCAACAGCGCCCTGAGGATAGTTATGTCATTTCCCAGAATGCCTTTCGGTCTCAGTTCCTATGTTTTATGTTTTGAACATAAAAGACGACTTGCACTAATAGGTCACGTGATTCTACTTCGCTTTAAATGAGAGCTGTGTTAAAATGAACAACAAAAATGGAAAGAGCACCTCGATATTAGTATGGTGGCGGAGTTTTAGCTCATAACAAGCGAAACAGGAGAAATGGCATCAAATATGAAATCAAATATTTTATAAGGATTCGTATGGGAAAATATGCTGGACGGCAAATCTTTGTCATCCTTACAAAATATTCCATTTTATATTTACCATGCCTCTTATAGTCAATATTATGAGCCGAAGCTTCCCCCTTGTTTATTTTCACATGCTTTTAGGGTCACGTGACTTGTCAGTGCAAGTCTTCTATTGAGTGTAGAACGAAAACATGAAATCTGTATTAACGATTATTTCCTTGTTTGACACAGGTTTCTTAACGACAATCGATTGGTTTCTTTACAAGCGACTTTGTTCAAAGGACTTAATCGTCTCGAATATTTGTAAGTTATGTTCCAATAATAGGCTCCGTCACAGTTCCATGCGCCATCTTGAAACGTAGCCGTTCCTTTGCATGGGAGCGCGAGAGGAACGGCGAGCTTGCAATAATGATAGAGACATGTGATATTGTCCAAGGTGTTTATCATTGCAAGCTCCACTGTTCCTCTCATGGCTACCTTTCAAATTGGAGCAGGGAACTCTGAAAGAAACCATTAAATTAGCTGATCTGAGAAAAAATTGCTAGCCAATGAAAATGTCACTTTTTCTCAGTTTGAAATTAAGGATTTTCCAAGCCATCAAATAAAAAAAATGTTGCTAACAGGCGCTTAACAGTGTTATAATAATAAATGACACAGTTTTTCTGCAGTGAAGTCACTGGCTATTTCAGATCAGCTGTTAGGTTGTCAGTCAAATTACCCTAAGAGGCTATGATAAATCGCATGTGTATACTTGTCACAGGTCACTTTCTAAAAACCGTTTGATTAACTTGCCAAAGACACTTCTCCAAGGACTACCTAATCTTATAATGACGTAAGTATAACCTGTGACTGCTCTTTAGATGAATCGTTATTCATTTTTACTCATTTATTTTTCCTTCTTATTTTTTAAGGGCATTTATAGGCAATGGGTTGTATATTCTTCCAAATGGCCTTTTGGATAATTTACCTCTTCTTGTTGGCGCGTAAGCTAAAGTTTAATGTGATGTGATGTGATGTGACGTGACGTGACGTGATGTGATGTGATGTGATGTGATGTGATTTGACGTGACGTGACGTGACGTGACGTGGCGTGACGTGGCGTGATTTGACAAAATGGAACTGGATGGGATTGGATAGGGCGGGACGAGACGTTATGTGACTTGATGTGACGGAATGGGATGGGATGGAGCGGCGCGGGATGTGGTGAGGTGCGATGGGATGTGACGTGACGTGACGTGATAGAATGTGATGGGATGGGAAGGAGCGGGACGTGGCTAGGCGTGATGGGATGTGACGTGACTTGTTGTGATGGAATCGGGCGGGGCGGGGCGTGGCGTGACGTGAGACTGGTATTATTAATTACCTATTTCCTGATTTTATGGATGCAAGCAGTCACTGTAGAGAATAAATAATACAGTATTTTGTATCTTATAAAAATATTTTGGATATATATAGGGACTTTTCTGACAATAACTTAATCAATTCTTGGGATTTGGAAATCCAAAGAAGCAAAGAAATTCAGGCAATGTAAGTCTTTTTTTTTAATCACACAATCCCAACACATTCATATAATTCGAGGTAAATTATCGTTTGTGTATTGTGACGCGATATCATCTGGGCCCGGTTGCACGAAGGGTGAATAGCGCTATCCGACGGATAAATCCTTATCCAGTGGATAAGTCGATGCTGTTATCCAATAAATTTATCCACTGGATAATTTTATCCGTCGGATAGCGCTATCCACCCTTCGTACAATCGGGCCCTGAAATTCTCTTTATGATCAGCTACGTAACCTTTCTTCTGTATCGTCATTTACGCGTAATTTTGAGTCAGTGTTGTTGCGCAACTGGCTATGTATCAATTAAATTTCAATTGTAATTTTTAATACTAAAAAAAAAAAAAAAAAAAAAAATTCCAAAACATTGGAAATTAGGTATGAAGATCCCCTCGAGAACCTAATGAAGTCTATTGTATTGTATTGCTACAATTTTTAAATGTTCAATATTAAAATTAAAATCATTTTTAAAATTCAAAATTTAATTTTTTATATCTTAAAAGATATATAGTTTTTCTTTGTTATACTTTGATACACTATATTTAAAGAAACTTTTACAGCAAACGTATTTCTGAATTTTTGTTTCAGATCGTTTCATAGCAATAAAATGCTAGAAATTAAGCCTCTTAAAACCTTGAACGACCTCGTATCGCTGTAAGTTGTTAGATATGTGCTGGACATTTCATTCATTAATTTACAATTAGTGCTATAATTGTATCACCACTCTATGATCCCATATACACAACTATTGTATTGTTTTCAAATTCTCTTTCCTGTCCAAATTAAAGATGAATTTGGATCGTTTCTATTCGCATTCTTTCGAGGGAAAATTATGACTTATGGAATCAGTCTAGTATAGTTTGGGATAATATAATTAATCTGCAATAGGACTACATGTCTGTCCAATTTGGAAATGATCGAATTAAAAAGAATTTCTCTGGACTGCCAAATTGGACTCGGCGTATCGGCCTCTTGCAATTTTGTCAGTCCTTGGAATTTTTTTCATTCAATTATTTTCAAATTGGACAGCATATAGTCCTATTACCTAAACAATTTTTTTTATTTAAAAAAGATACAATCGAGTGGATTCTGACACAATAACATATATTAGAACAAAGTTGTCGTTTGAGATTTTGAAAGCTGTAATTACATGCATTAGAGGCTCCCGCACTCCTTTTTATAAGAACAACGAAAGTGACTTTCTATTGGACTTTAGCATTAATACTAACCTTGCCGATATTAGATAATTTTAGACTTTTTTATAATGCTTGTTTTTCATTTTGTTTTTTTCTAGTTTTTTGTAAATAGTAACTTTTTCTCTTTAAATTTTCACAAAGTACATAATGTAAATATTCTTTTATTATTATTATTATTTTTTAATGATTTACAAACTTATTATTATTATTACATTATTGTTATTAAAATTTATGTTAGGGATTTATTTTCAATCGAGTGGATTGTTGAATATTTTATTTGTTTAACTATATTAGAAAATATTTTTGAAGATTTTTTGAAATTTTATGACTTACGATTGCTTGGTTTATAATCTTTTGATGTCGTTTATAATCATAGAATGCTCCAGAACAACCACATTTCGATTATCAAGTCTAATACATTTGTGAACCTCGCATCACTTTTGATTATGTAAGTATTATTACTGCTATGTATTGATGTATGATGTGAACAGTAAAACCTAAAAACCTTTATTATTTATTCTTGTGAATAATTGATTAATTGATCTTATTAATTAATTTAAAAAATTGAATGCAGATTTTTTTATTTAGTGATCTTATTAATTAGTTACTTATCGCTAATTAATTATATAATTATAACTAATTAACTATAACTAATTGATATGACTTAATTAATATTAATTAATTAATTAAATTACTAACGAAGATCATTAATTTGTTCTGCATTATTTAATTGATTTTTTAAAACTTCCTTTTAAGAATAGTTATCTTTCCTCTGTTATTTTTATGAAGTTCTAGATGTTTCCTGGAAGGAATTTGTTTTCGTCTACATACTTTTTTTCTAACTATTTTAGGTGACACATTTTGGACTTTCGTTTTACAGGTTTTTATTTTTGAATCGAGTCACATTTACTTTAGTTTTAGGTTTGTTTTAGAAAAGAATTTGCTAAACATCCACCATGTTGAAAAGAGGCGTCCTTTAAAAAAGAGGCTCATGATTCAGCGCGCATCCTACTCGTTACCAGTTACCCGCGCAACATCGGAAAGCCTAATATTTCTGTAATATTCTTTCTATTTTTGATAGTAACCTGTCGGAGAACAGAATAAATACTGTTGAATGGAATTCGTTTGTGAACGTACCTAAGTTAAAACATTTGTAAGTATTGACATATTTTTAATACATAATATGACACACAAAAGAAACCTCTTGATAAAGATAATAATTGTGCGGCCTTATATTACAGATTGCTCAGATTAATTATTATTATCATTATTATATTTTTGTTTTGTTTCAAGATTTCTAAGTAATAACCGAATAGTGCAGATGAATGGTATTTTCAGCGCCAACATGAGCCTTACTTCTTTGTAAGTTAAGTATTTATTGCTTAACATTATTCTACACCTTGACTTTCATTTGATTAATAATGAAGCTTCTTTTTACGTTTTATAGAAAAGAGAAGATAATGGATATGAAACCTAGCAATAACCTACCAGCCTACTAACTATTTCAAGGGTTTTAAGTATAATAGACAGATATTACAAATACTTTCTAACTAATACTGTATGTGCATTCTTTTTCAAGATCTTTGACGAATAACCCTATACGAGTTTTTGATGACAACTTTTTTGAAAGTTCTTCACTTCAATTCCTGTAAGAATGTAGCTTGTTTAATAAATCTGATTAACAGCTATTTCAAAAAGTTGGTGAAACTTTTATTGCATGTTCTTTGCAATCACATCGCTCATGGTGCACTCCGCCCATTTATGCAACATGGAACAAAACCTTCCAAGTTCCAACCTATTTTGAAATAACTGTATATAATATATATTATATGAAATTAATGCCACAAGTTCAGTCTGCAATTTAGTTTATACATAGGTATGGTATTAAGGCAAGAACATCATTTTACATTTAGCTTTGCCGAAAACACAAACATCAGTGAATTCCACTTTATATCAAGGACCGCCATATCTTCACGGAAGACGCAAATCTACTTGTAAGTATATTTATTTATAAGTAGAATAAACCTACTTATGGTCTATCACGAATCCTGCGCTCTGATTGGCTGATCTACTAGTGGTCTATTAGTGATAGACGACTAGTAGCGAAAAGAAGAGGCTTTGGTAACCTGAACGACACAAAAATAAAATAATTTCAACTTAATTTCAACATTGCTTGTGTTAATCTATTTGACTTGGGTTTATACTACAAACAACTGATTGAAGCAGGACACTCACAGATCAAACCCTGAAACAACCTGGGCTAATCTGAGTCAGGTTATGGCTAACTCACAGATAGAACCCTGGAACAATCTCTGGGCTGATCTAAGTCAGGGCATGACTAACTCACAGATCAAACCATGAAACAACCTCTAAGCTGATCTTAGTCAGGGCACGGCTAACTCACAGATTGAATCCTGAAACAACCTCTGGGCTGACCTAAGTCATGGCGAGTGCACTGATATTAATCTACCGAGCATCAACTTACTATATTACCATTAATTCTAGTTTTTGTTGTTTATGATATTTTTTGTTTGTCTCTAGGGTCCCATCCAGTTCCCATTCATCTTTTCAAATCAAAATAACGAATAATACCCAGTTTCTAAAACGCTTACTCGGATTCAGTGGTATCAATTGTAAAGAAGACGGATATTGCACCCATTGTCCAATAGGTGCTTTCACAATAGTACCTGGTTTGTATTCAATGAACTCAAGGTGCTACAACTGTCCTGCAGGTAAAAACAGTGTTGAATTACCATAAACTACAGCTATTTAGTGTGACATTCGTTTCGGTTAGCAAGGCAAGCATGTCCTTCTCATAAAAGAGAGAGAGAGAGAAAAAGAAAATTTAGAAGTTGAATTTTGTCGAGGGAGGATAACTGGAGAATCCGCAGAAAAATCCTCGAAGCAAAGGAGAGTATCTATTAGAGGCCGTGGACCAGAATCCCAGGGGAACGAAACTCTATTGTTATGCCTCCTGTCATGGTTGCCATCACGTGATGTTGCAAAGCCTCTATTAGGCCACTTTTTCGTTCCATTAAGAATAAGATTCTTTTTTTTTTAGATGTATTCATATTCATGTGTCTTTACATGCGTAACCAGGTTGACCACAAGACAGTAGTTCCAACTCGAGGATGGACTTCATTTGTTCATACATTCAATTCTTCGTTTGCACTATACGTCATCGCGGCCATATTGGTACCATTTAACCAAAAATTTCTCATTAGCATCCATTGTTAACGGTACCACAATGGCCGCCATGTTTTTGTCTTTTAACTCTCTTGGGAATGCTTGCAAGCCATCAATACGTACATTTACATTTAATATTTTTTGCTGATCAACTTAGACTTCGACTCGGAACCATTTTTTAGTGGCAACTCAAGCGAATTCCGAAAAAGTCTATTTGCAGTTCGCTACTCAATGATATCACTTATTTAGTTTGTTTACCATAAACACGATATATGTTTCCATTTCAGGTGGATTCTTTCAGGATAACATCGGTCACGTGTTAACGACGTTTGACGTTTTTAAAGGCTGTAAGACTTGTCCACCCGGAACATATGTCAGCATTGAAAATGCACCAGGAAAGAGCAGTTTAGATTGTAAAAAATGTCCTTCAGGTACTGGCTATTCTAAATATCCTAAGATGTATATATTTGTAAAACCTTTTGATCAGTCTTCAGTTTAATACGTAAAGTTTTTTCCTTGGATACCTCTCAACCGCAATGTATTATTGTAAATGTGCAAATGCATGTGGAATATTTTCTTTAAATATCGCAGGAAGAAGAAATTCCTTCAATGATTTTTTCGTGCTTTAAATTTTAGGAACAAAATTCAGTGACTTTGCAGGATTCAGAGCTTGTAAGTGCCTTCCTGGATTTTATCGAACCGATCGTTTCGGCCCTTGTGAGAAGTGCCCAACAGATGGCGTTGTCTGCAGAAATGAGTTGATTTTCCTAAAACCTGGATTCTACTGGGCCTAGGACTCAAATCCTCGTAAGGAGGCTTTCCGCAAACTTGCCAGAAATCTCGAGATCGAAGATGACACATATGATATCAATAATACAAAGTATATTGGACGACTACCACCTGCGTATTCTTGTCCTGTACGAGAAGCTTGTACAGGGTCGATCTTCTGTTCTGAAGGCTACACTGGGGTCCTTTGTAGTGTTTGCGTCGAAGGTTTTTATAAAAGTGCTAGCTTAGGATGTAGGAAGTGTTCCATTGAGTGGATTTCACTGCAAGTTGTGATCATCCTATTCTTCATAATTTCGTTTGCGACTTTAGTGAGAAAGAAGAAAAGAAGAGATAAGAGTGGTCGTTCCATCTCAGAAATATTGATGTCTCAAATCAAGATTACTATAGGTTTTTACCAAGTCAGTTTAGGAATGATACAGAGCTTTTCGTTAATAGATTGGCCAGAGAATTTGAACAAATATGTTAATTATGCAAATATATTGCAACTGAACTTGTTTCAAGTCTTGCCTCTACAGTGCCTCGTACCAAGATTCACATTCAATCCTTTTTACAAAATGGTTATGATGATATCAGGAAATGTGTTTGTGATTATTGTAGCCACTATCATCTATTACTTTCGTAAATCTCGCATTAACAAGAAAGACTTACCCGATGAACAAAAGACAGCTGCTATTTCATCTGCCAAAGAAACAAACTATCGCTTTATCATCTTCTTCTTATTCCTTACCTTCCCATCAACATGTACCAGTATTATCACTGTGATGCCAGCAGCGTGTCATGAAATTTGCTCTGAACAAAGCTGTAGGTGGTACCTGAAGGCGGACTACGGACTGAAGTGTTTCGACAGCTACTATTACAAGTATGGAATTAACCATTTCTCACAGATGGAACCCTTAGACAACCTCTGGGCTGATTGAAGTCAGGGCATGGCTAACTCACAGATGGAACCCTGAAACAACCTCTGGGCTGATCTAAGTCAGGGCATGGCTAACTCACAGATGGAACCCTGAAACAACCTCTGGGCTGATCTAAGTAGTCAGGGTACGGCTAAATTACAGATTGAACCCTGAAACAACCTCTGGGCTGATCTAAGTCAGGGCTTGGCTATCTCACAAATCGTACTCTGAAACAACCTCTGGACTGATCTAAGTCAGGGCATGGTTAACTCACAGATCCTACCCTGAAACAACCTCTGGGCTGATCTAAGTCAGGGCATGGATAACTCATCAAACCCTGAAACAACCTCAAGGTTAATCTAAGTCAGGGTATGGCTAACTCATAGATCAAACCCTGAAACAACCTCTGGGTTGATATAAGTCAGGGTATGGCTAACTCACAGATCAAACCCTGAAACAACCTCTGGGCTGATCTAAGTCAGGGTATGGCGGCCTAGAAAGTCGGTGGCCGCCATGTTGGTTGACAATACAAAAGGCACCAAGACCATGCAAATCTATAGTCAAAGTCAACCAAGAATATCAGGTTTCGTGTAGGTATTTTAATGAAGTATTCTAAAAATATTTTTGATTTACAGATGGTTGAAAGTTGCTTGGCTAGCAGTTCTCTATCCAGTTGCTCTCTTAGTAATTACGTTCAGATTACTTTGGAAGTGCAACACCAAAACTAAGATCAAAGACGACCAATTTCTTTCCCAAAACAAAGAGCTTCGCCTGGCATGTTCATTTTTGTTTGAGAACTATTCAAGGAAGTTATGGTATTGGGAACTTGTCGAGACCACACGAAAGCTCATCTTTGCATCGGGAATGTTTTTGATAAGTAATGGGAGCAGGATTCATATCATGGCTGCAGCATCTATGTCAATCGTCTATGCATTACTTTTCGCCTTCCTCAAACCAATGAAACATGCATCTGACAATGTCGTTCAACTTACATCCCTAACAGCAACGTTTGTTAACTTTTCGCTGGCGGCTTTGTTGAGGATTTCAAAAGAGTCATCTGAAAATGCTTTCAGTGACGACATTCAAGAAGAGGCTATTGTCAGTAATTTCCTCATCGCTACCAATGCGCTAATTCTTATCCTAATAAACTGTGAGTGACCTTGTTCTTTATTCACATCTATACTATGCAAATAATACGATACATATCAAACAATGAGTGTTAAAGCTCTCTTTCCTAGTCTTAAAAAAGGGACTGGGGAGAAGCTTGTTTATTTCGTATTTTTTTGTAGTTTTTTCTTGTTTTTTCGTCTTCGCCAATCTCGTAAATGTCTCTCAGCCGTTTCGCCAGCCGACGAACACGCTTGTCCGCCATCTTTGACCTCAGGGTAAATACCCGCAGTCCAAATGTGGAATTATATGATTCCATATATGGAGTGACCTTTCTCAACTCCAACTTTGACACTAATGTATGGAGCAAACCTTGATATGTTATTTAGCAACTGATTGCTTTTACGTACCCGTGGTTAATCCTGCAAACTTCCTCATCTTTGAGTAATAATTCTTTACTACTATTTTGTTTGCCACTCGCTGATCGCGACAAAAGTCGCAACGGGGCCTGAATAGCGCAATAGACTACCGTCGACTGATCAACTTAATAGACCCTTTTCCAAAATGGCGTACACTAATGGGAGTTAAATGAGTTAAAATCAAACGACTGAGTGAAACAACGTATAACAGCACTAAAAAAGCACCTTTACTTTACGCCATACCCCCCGTAAATGTGCAAACGTCTGTAAATTTGTCATTGATTTTTAACTTAATTTTTCTAGGCCGATATAAGCCCCGACATAATAAATCTTGTAGGGTTATTAAAGAAAAGGTGCTCTTTCTACTGATGTTATAGGTTTTTAATTTTCTCGTTTGATTTTGCCACAGCGATTTTGGAAAAAAAGTGTCCATAGTAAAAGTACGTACAAATAAATAAAATGGGAACCTACTTAAAAGATTAATCTGTACTTTCAGGGTATTCCTTTAGATTGTTGTATCCTAACATCAAAGCTTGGTTTCTAAACCCAAGATTTTCGTTGGAATGCTGCTTGGCTACGTTCGTTTCGTTTACTGGTGTAACAAGTAATTTCACCGATTCTTCCCCTGTTGCTAACATAGAGCTTCCAAGCATCCAGGATACTTTGAACGACCAGTTGACTTTGGATATTGAAGGATTCGAATATACAGAAGATATGGATAAACTTTCAAAGACAAATATTCAAAAATTCTTAAAGAAACGTGCCTGGGGCTCAAAAACCAAACAAGGTGAAAATAGCACCAAACAGAACGATGAGAATAGAAGAAATGCAGAGTCGAAATAAGGACATTACCTATTGACGATCATTTATTTGTTCCATTATTTTAAATCTATTAAATTTCGCAATTTCATTGAATAAGTACGTCATCCATAATTTGCTTTCAATCCGTTAGTTCTTATTTTGACTGTCAATTATATTTATAGAGAAGTTACTTTGTTTGGATATAAAATCATATTTAACAAATCACTTATACCAAATTTTCTTATTGGATACGTTACCCCAGCTGAAGAGGTGAATACCACATATCTATTCGGCCAGTTTCACTATCACAAGCCTTAAGTTAGGGTACAAACAAGGGTAGTATCTCTATATTTAAACGATTGTTTTTAACTATTATCTGGCACTCAATACCCTAGTATACTACTATGAACTTGCCTACCTATTTCACTATTTATTCATTTGAGAGAAAATACAATTTACATCTCCTGAAACGTCAGTAAGTTTTTTCATCTTTTCACGGTGTATAATTTACCTTTTCATCATTACATCATTTTATTGAGTAATGATATTATACATTTATTTATCTATTTTCTGTGTAATCATAATTAACTCCTAATTCATTATTTTAGTCTGAAGATATATTCATGCCAAGAGAATATAAACTAAGAGAAGGAATCCCCCCTATATAGCCTTGTAACCATCATGTGCACAGTTTGATGCTATTTTTAGCTTTGAGATATTTTGAGCGAAGAACCTGATTGGTTGATTTCTTGAGGGTAGGCGGCTTCTAGTGTTGCAGTAAACAAAAGCCTGTGTTTTTGTCGCTTTTCGTGTCCTAAAACGAGGCATTAAAGGAAGCATGATTATCGCGCGGGCATGGTAACGTGCTAAAAATAGCATCAATGATTCTAAATATAGCATCAAAGTGTGCACATGATGGGGCACGGGGATTCCTTCTCTTAGTTCATTTTCTCTCATTCAAGCTTATATCAACTATATACATTTTCTTATAATTCATGTTGTATAGTTTAAGAAATAGTTGTTTGATTGATTTCTTAGTGAGGATTTTTTTTTTTGGCCAGTTTAAATCTAGTATAATGATTTGTTACTAAATGTTCAGTGTTTGTCTGGATCAATAGCTGCCAGCGCCTTGTTCATCAGTAACAATGTCTTTTATTCCATGCTTCTCTGGAACCTTCTTCCCGCAGACCTTCGCGCCATTAAATATGTTAGTTTGTTTAAGCGCCATCTTAAAACCCACCTTTTTAAATCAGCATTTTGATAGTTCTTTTAGTATATATCAATATATATTTATTCGTTCTATTTGTAAATAGTTATATAGTTATACATATATTATATTATATTATTGTAATGCGCGCATGATCATTGTATGGAATGCGCGCCAATAAGTGATTAAATTATTATTATTAATTATTATTCCCGCATTTGAATGGTCAGTAAATTCGATATTTTTTCGATAGTGGAACATCAGTTTATTCTTGTGTCATCATATTTCCCGATCGACAATTATTTTGGACTTGATAAAATACAGTAAATGTATGAAAACATCAGTGTAAGTCTAACCTCCACTTGGGGCCATTGTTTCGTAGTCACAAGTCAATTCGGGGAAATTTATGTGTCTCAAGAACATTAGACAAAAGCTGCTTATGACTCCAATACTTGACTAGGCGGTTTGTTTGTAGATGCTTTCAACACTAGACAATTAGTGTCGGCACTAACTGTGAAACAAGATTTGGTTAAGAGCATGACGGAGGTCTTTCATTCGCCATAGATACAAAATGGGATTGAGAGTAGAGATAAGGAGTATAAAAAACTCCCCGGAATGCAACAAAGCTGGCTTATTTAATACCGCGTTCAGACCAAGCGAAGAATAAACACAAAGCAATGGAGTATAAGATAGCAAAACCTGTCCCAAGATGATCACCATAGTAACAAGAAACCTCTTGTATTTCCAGATGTTAAAGCCAGGCGCTGTTTGATCCGTGGTATTATGAATAACAGAATGTGCAATACTGGTAAACATCTTTTTCATCAAATAAAAAGACAAGCCATACAATGTGATTATAATGACTAGGAATAAGATCATGATCGACATTAGAATCGTCGTGTCATTATCCTCGTACGTTTTGAACTGAAGTCCAATGATCATCGCAGATCCTGGAGCTAGCCATAAAAAAATGACAGCGATCAAGCACCGTTTCTTTGTTACAATGATCCTGTAGTTTTGTTTCGTTGCAATGGCCAAAAACCGGTCGAGAGCAATAGCAGCCAAGGTTGTCATTGATATTGCAGTAAGGCTATATCCCAATCTAACGACAAGGGCATGAATAAACACGAAAGCTTGACACCAGTTCATTAAAGCGGAGATGCAGTAAGCGATAAATACTGGCTGTACCACAGCACCAGCTAAGAGATCCGTGAGCGCAAGACTAGACAGAAGAATCCTCGAGGGCGTTTGTAGAGGAGGCGTTTTCCAGATAGTCAAAATGACAAGAGCATTGAGAATTGTAGCCGATATGCCAGTGACCAAATTGAGCCCAATTAAAGGGATTACAAAATCAAAATGATATGTCTGAGTAGTGACCATGCCTATAACACAGAAATTCATTTTCCTGAAGCGTTTTCTTGCGAGAAATAGAATGTTTTTCTTTCATACCAGCTGCTTCTTTCAAGAATCTCGGACGTGATACAACTACTTCAATTTAAAATATTATTGGCCAAGCAGGCCAGACGGTTGAGAACATTCCTGTCACATGAAAGACTTAATTTTAGACACAACTAACTTTTTCAATTGATCTTGATCTCGTTATAATGACATCCACAATATCAATTTAAGTGAAGAACACACTAGTTAATACTTAAGGACAAGTGTGACAAAAGAAGGGCGGCAGAAAAACATTCAGTTTTGTCAAAACCCTGAAACAACCTCTGGAATGATCTAGGTCAAGGCACGGCTAACTCACAGATTGAACCCTGGAACAACCTCTGGAATGATCTAGGTCAAGGCACGGCTAACTCACAGATTGAACCCTGAAACAACCTCTGGAATGATCTAGCTCAAGACACGGCTAACTCAGATTGAACCCTGGAACAACCTCTGGGCTGATCTAAGTCAGGGCATGGCTAACTCACAGACTGAACACTGAAACAACCTCTGGGCTGAACAAAGTCTGGGCATGGCTAACTCAGATGGAACCCTGAAACAATCTCTGGGTTAATTAAATCAGGGCACGACTAATTCACAGATCGATCCCTGCATGAAACGATATCTGGGCTGATCAAAGTAAGATATAAATTTATATAAATAACAAAGATGTCTATCTACTTAGTTCCATTGTCGTATATAATTCTCGAAAATTCTATAACTTTGCATTTCAAGATAAGAGAAGTTCTTGTCCTCACTTTGAATAAGTGTGTACTAATTTAATTTTCTTCGAGATGTTCTGGTATCGGTTCTTATCTTCCCACATCTGTCCTACAAGTGTACCCCTAAGCGCAAACAAAAGGCTCTGTTCTTCAAGAGGCTACAAGTGCAATGTATAAGTGTGCAATACCATTATGAAGTAGTTATATATTTTCCTTTATCATTCAGTAAATATTCGCTGTCGTATGTGGGTAGAGTTAATTGCTGGTTCCCTTCTGTGCTTCGAGGGTCTTTCTTCAGGTTCTCTGGTTTTCCCTCCTCCGCAAAACTCAACTTCTAAATTCCAATTAGCTTTCACCGGATGAATAGTATTAATCGGTTATTTGTTATTTATCTATATCTATACATTATTCATTTATCATTAATTCAAATACTCCTGTCATCTCGCTTTATTAAAATCTCATTTGTACAGGTTTAGCCTCGCTTAAGGAGGTTGGAAAGTGTTTTGTGCCTTCACATACACTTACAATTATGAATTAAAAAAAGTTATTATGGCTATAATATGACAGCAAGTAGACCCGGAAAGCCAAAGACCATAAACCAAAGATCACAATGAAGTTGAAAAAAATGACGTCAGTTTGTACCGTAATCTTCTTTTTGGCAAAAAAAGAAAAAAAAAAATTTGTAATAGGAATTTCGTAAAAATCGATAAAATTTGTTTCGAATAGTTCCCTCTTACAGAATTTTTTAAATTTTTCCTTAAGTTTTCGAAAACATAAACTAAAGCCATATGCAAAATTTGAAGAAATTTTACCACAGAGTTTTTGATTTTTTTCAGTTTGAATATTAAAAATTTATAGAGCGCGCGCGCTCAAGAATTCCCGTTTCGAGCTTCCTTAAGAGGAAATCATTCACAGAAGTGAAATTAATGTTTTCATGAATTGAATGTGTAGCTTCAAGTCTTAACCAGCCTGTGGCCTAAAAAAATCAGCTGTCAAGGAAGAGAAACAGAAATAGAACAGAGAAGTTGCGGTTTAATTCATTTTTCATAAACAATAAGTAAGTTTAATAAGAAATATTATTTAACGTGGAAAGTTTTATAAACGATACTTATCAATCAAAATGTTTTTTTGATGTCTTGATAACTTTTTTATGATAAAATTGAACGATAAAAACATGTTAAAAGTGTGACGACGTTTTGACGTTGCACAACGTTGCACAATAAGCCTGAAGCGAGATGACGTTTTACCCACGACTCTATACCATAATAGTTTTTTAAATTCTTTCATGTTAAAATTTTTGATTCCTAAGAGAATACAATAGTCATAATTAAAGAACAAAAGCAATGTGAAAAGGATTATGGTCTAGAGACGAGGTAAAACGTCATCTCGCTTCAGGCTTATTGTCAAGTCAAACATTTTTGACTTGATAATGACTCGAAAAATCTGTGAAAACGCACGCGCGCGTGCTGTGTGCAGTTGTAAAGCACTTGGTGATTGACATTGATGATGTTTTAAAGGAAGTATTACTGACCCAGAAATAAAGGTTTTGTATTTTTAATAATGCTTCATATGGCATCACACTTGTTAACATATTGGAAGTATACACCTTGATATCTCCAAGATGCATCACTCAAATCATGTAAAAATATCTTACCATTCAACTATTCATTTCATGTAGAATCAATACTGAAAATATTGGGTTAGGTGTCAAAGGCACTTCAAATGTGAAGGTTCAAAGTAAAATTGCGACGCAAATTTTGGGAAATCTCTAGTTTGAAAACAACTATAAATAGATCTCTTTACATTGGGAGTAATTAATGTTTTCGCATTTCGGATCAAGTGTCATTCTCCAAAGTATTATTTCTTTATTTAACGGTTGCGCATGAGAAAACACACGAATATAGATACAACTAAAACAGGAGAACACCTGGGCAGATAATGGAAAAAATACGGCCATGGTAAAGGAGGTTTACTAGGAGCAATTTTCTCAGCAACTTGTCTCGCAACAGCGTTGCGGCTCAAGTTACACGAGTGTTTACACTGTGGAACGGAGACGCGTGAAACAATTGTTGCAAATTGTCTCGCAACATTTTTTCAAATTGCACTGTAGGTTACACGCTGCAATGCTCCATGCAACTTGTGTCACAACGCCGTTGCAAGACAAGTTGCAGAGAAAACTTGCTCCGTGTAATCGCGCCTTAAAGAGTTTTTTTTTCATTTCATACACGAGACGATTTGCAACGGCCAATTCTCGCGCGACAATGTTGCGTTAAAAGTTGGCCTAGTGAAACATGGCGCGGTGTTACAATTCTTAATGATATTTTGTTACGGCAACATGTTGCAGGTTTTTGAACGAGCAGAGCTTCGAAAACTCACAAAATTGTTGCCAATGAAGCCAGCTCTTCATGTCCAGCTTGCATGTTGCGCGAAAAATCGTCTCGCATAACAAAACCTTTATGGCCATCGCAAGGGAGGACACGTGGACTGATATGGCACAATTTTACCCCAAAATGAATACATCTCTATTACATTTTCAAATGTTGCAGCCATACAGCTCCGCTCTTAGAGAAGGACTCTCTACGAATGCTTGCACTACAATTCTGATGTATCGAGCCACTATTGGGACATCAACACCAAGAGAGTGTGACACGATGGTATCTTTGTCTGAATTCCCATTAAAGATCTACAAACAAACGTACACCATAAAAATCTTCATATTGCCACTCCTACTCGCTGATCGAGGCAAAATAAAACAGGTGAATGCTCAATAGACTAGCGTCAATGAATCAGGAAAATCGTTCTCATGTACCTTTATTTACTCTAACGATTTACTTGATTGACGGTAATCTATTCACTGCTGATTATCCTGTCGTGGCTTTTGTGTCTCGAGCAGCCCGTAGCAATGAAAACAGTGGTAAAGAATTATGGTTAATTCGTTTTACAAAGAATATAACACTTACTTTTGTAGACTGACCGTCTCCACGATAGCTCACCCAGGTACTTCCATCAACACTGTAAGTCAAACTGAACTTAGAAATCCATTGGTTGCGATTGTATTTGTCTCGCGGTCGTCCTTGAGTTGCAAATTTGGTTATCATTTTGGTGGTCAGAAGATCAACTTGAAAATATTCCCCATTTCTGGAAGCCCCTCTCCAGGACCCTGCACGATCAGATCCTGGTAATGCGTTGAGACGGGCGTATTTTGGGTGGTGATAATTGTTAACTACTGATGAGGCTGATAACTGTGAATCAGCTATTCGTTTGTCTTCTAAACCCAGTGGTAAACCATTACAATGTGCAGCTAGAAAGGAATATTCAATAAACCTCTTTACTTTGGGAGAAATGTTTACCCATTTCAGATTACGTGTCATTTTCTTGAGTAAGATTCTTTGCTTAAGTTATATTCATATTCATGTGTCTTCTCATGCACAACAGTTAAACAGAGAAATGATACTCTAGGGAATGACACGTGGTATAAAGGTACGCCCAAGCTTAAAGGTATATCTAATTTAAAAGTGAATAAAGAGCAATAAAATAGATGGAATGTTAGAGTGAAGGCATTTAACCCGTGAAATAAAAATTACTAGTCAACGTGTGATAGTCAAATAGACACAAAAGAAAACAATGGAGTTAGGGGCTACTAAAGTGTATTAGTCTAACATCTATTTCATGGGTTTAATGACTTCACTTTAAAAGAGAAAAAGTAAAGTAAAATAAAATAAAAAACAAACAACTTGAACGACAATAACATACCCACAACAAGGCCAACACTAAAAAGCCTCCACGAGCAAAACAAAAACACAAAAAATAAAGAAAAAGTAGAGAAAACAGCCGGATAACTTTGATCATGAAAAGAAGTATACTGAACCGAGCAGAGGTCATATTTCCTTTACAAATCATGGCTGCCCGAATATCAAAACATTCATTCAACCCATCAGTTTAAAGTATTATTTAGATTGGAGCTACCGAGTGGCAGTCTTCATATTCACCTGTCCAGTTTTCACACTTCAGGCCAGTGTTAAACACAGTACAAGTACAGCGATATCCAACTGGTACACTGGAGTCCACAAGGCAAGTCCCACCATTTTTGCATGGTGAATTATTGAAGCATGTAATTTTTGCCTGGAAAAACATATAGCAATGTAAGTTTTGATTATTATTGATTTATGGAACAGCCTTGTGATTGACGTCCACCTACACCTTCTTCATCGTGACGGAAGCATTCGCTAAAAGGCGCGTGTGACTGAGAATGGCTGTAACAATAGCGCTTTGATATTGGACAAGTAATTTTTTGGGTTAGGGTTAGGTGCCAAGAGGCGCGAAGAGTATGGGAACAGGTAATTTTGAGGGGCAAAAGGGGATTCTTGGATTTTTCACTGTCCCCCTTGCAGGTCATATGAGTACTATTTTATATTATTCACTAATATACATATATATCATGGTTTTAGTCAAATCCAACTAGTGCTCTATCATAAATGCTGCGTGCTGATTGGATTAGCTACTGCTAGGCTATAATGTTTATATCCTACTAGTAGCGAAAAGTGCCAGCTTTGAAAACCAAAATATTAGATTTAACTTCAATTC
Source organism: Actinia tenebrosa (assembly GCF_029948245.1). Lineage (NCBI taxonomy): Eukaryota > Metazoa > Cnidaria > Anthozoa > Actiniaria > Actiniidae > Actinia > Actinia tenebrosa. Next base: position 14,201,449 of record NW_028292584.1, read on the forward strand.
AAAACTTGCTTGCACCTATATATGTAACCGACTAGTTGCATGCATTTGACTAAAATACCTCTCCCTCTCATGGCCTAAGAGTATATACAGTCAATTCAAAAAACGTTGTCGTCGACCGGCTCAAGCCTACGCGACTGGATCTAAAGGAATATGGGTAAAAATCATTGAAGCGGTTAAATATTCGTTCTGAATTAATTGTTCCCCGCGCTAGTTATAAGATAATAATGGCGAGAAGCAATCCACCAAATGCATGTCTTTGGGTTTAGGGAAAGAAAAACCAAGTAGTTATGATTCAGTTCACAATTTCGAAAATATGAAGGCATTAAAAAAACGTTTCCTTCAACACTTCCCGCCTCACCTACGAAGGTTCGTGCTGTAAACCAGGCATAACTAGTCAGATAAAATTATGGAGTCAACTCGGCTTCAATTATTGCTACCCAGAGTTCCTTTCGGTCCAGTCGCGTAGGCTTGAGTTGGTCGACGACAACATTTTTTGAATTGACTGTTTAGCCGATAGCCTATTCGCGCTCGTGGACTAATTGTTAAATATACCTCATGTGGTGACGTCATGTGAGTGTACCCGGATTTATACGTTAACCTAGTTGGATCATTCCTGCTACATAGCTCACACGAGTGATCAGGAGAGCCATCTTTTTGGAAGTTGACTGAAGCACAGTGTGGATGTTCCAAGCATTTTTGAACACAGTCAATGGAGCCCTTGACTAGGATGGACGTGATGGTGAATCCAGTTAAAGATGAATCTAAAACAAGTTGAAATACTCAACCAACATTGCAATATGCTATGCTGCATTTGTTTGCATTTCATTTAATATGTGTGCCTGATTGCTTATATTTTGCCACGCAGTTTGTTCTGCATTTATTATTTCGTGTGCATAATAACGTCATAAAAACGAAGACAATGGCGAAATTCGGACAAACAAACTTACAAGTTTACTTTCAGCAGATAATTTTCACAGCCGATCGCAGTTGATCTTAGTTTACATGGGTTATTATTGTAACTTTAAGTAAAAATAATAAAATCGGTTCGTATAATCCTCGTAGCGGTTAAACAGAATGCAATGTTTGTCCGAATCTTTAAGCTATTTTTAGAATCAGTGCGCTGCTCTATTGGTTCGTTTTGTTTATGTCTTTATAATGTCAATTTTTGGATTTCGCTTTTTAACAACAGCTCAGCAGTAGATAAGTTTTACCGATTAAGTCGTTCCAATTATTTGAATGACATTGTTGTTTCAATAATCAAGTTCCCTGCAGAGTCTACTAAGGCCCCGACCACATTATGCCGGATAAATTTGAATCCGAATTTTTATTTATTGGGTTAGGCCTACCGTCTACACTAGTCCAGGCGAATCCGGCACAATTCTTCACCGAAAACGAATTTTCGAAATGGAACCGAATTAATAAAAATTCGGATTCAAATTTATCCGGCATAGTGTGGACGGGGCCTAAGAATCGCCAAAAAAACCCTTAATTAGAATATTGCTGATCGTGGAAAGGGGATACTCAAAGACAACGACAGGTGTTCAAAATGTAACTCATAAGAAAAAATTCGTGCTAGCTTATCAAGGTTAGAAACAAATACACCAAAATCCAAACATTAAAGTGCCTATCACCCTTCTGACAATATTCTCAGTATTGATTCTACATGGGGTAAGATTTTGAATAACCCGAAAAAAGTGCGGCATCTTGAAGTTATGAAGGTTTTTCCATGCTATATGCTAATGCTGTGATAGGTGATAATTGGTGATAGGCACTTTAAAAGTGCATCGATCGATTGTTGATTTTATTCTTCCAATACTTTTTTCTTCAGTAAGTATAGGTAAAAGACGTGTGTTTTAAAATAAATGCAAGTTGGACACTCATGCCAATGACTTTGATCAGCCCAGAGGTTGTTTCAGGGTATAATCTGTGAGTTAGCCATGCCCTGACTTAGATCAGCCCAAAGATTGTTTCAGGGTTTGATCTGTGAGTTAGCCATGCCCTGACTTAGATCAGCTCAGAGGTTGTTCCAGGGTTCAATCTGTGATGAGTTAGCCGTACCCTGACTTACATCAGCCAAGAGGTTGTTCCAGGGTATCGATAAATTTGAATGCGAATTTCTATAATAGAAAAGTACAGGCTACGAGAGAAGAAATTATGGTGAAAAATAACGGAGAAGCTTCTAAAATAAATAAAATACCCACTTTCAAAGCTGACGAACAAAGCTCCTCTCTCATGTTCTTCACGGTAAAGGCACACGCAAAATGGTAACAACAGAGTAAAAAGAGGAATAGCAAAGAAAGTAAAGATACTTTCTCGTCTGGTATTCATAGTATAAACTGAGTGCGTTTAGAGGTCAATGATGTTTTTAAAGCAAACCAAGATCGAACACCTGTTCTGTATTGTTATTCAAATAAATATTGATGACAAAACGGCTAAATCTTACCCCCTGGGCACACTAATAGTTCTGTTAGTCGAGTATTGGAATTTATCAATGGCGTAACCAGGGATCCTGCAGGGGAGGTGCAAAGGTTACGATTTGCAGTACCAAATAAATAAAAAATAAAAAGAGCAGAACCAAAAAAGGGAATAAATAATGGGTGAGTGATTCTCAAAAATGCTACAATATGCAGCTGGAAAGTGGTCTTCATTTCATCAAAATACATTTACATGCAATTTTAAAGCAAAAGGAGATGCACGTAGATGAGCGGACCTAAGCTTTTATGGGGGGGGGGGGGGGGGGGGGGGGAGGGGGGGTGCACGTGTACCCTGTGCTCACCCCCGGTTACGGCCCTGTTTATTATTCATTCTGAGTCTCAGAACAGGTATTTATACTTATATAATTTATTTCCTTCGTATTTTGAACTCGAGGCAAAGTTAGATAAATAAGAATAAATAAATAATTAGAAGAATAATAGACTCCAAATTCCAAGTAATGACCGATTCAAAACTCGAATACTGATTGGCTTAAAGTATTCCCTATATGAAATAATCCAATCAGAATTCGAGCTTTGAATCGATTATCTATTTATTTATTTATTATTATTATTATTTTCTATTGTTTCGAACCCTCTAGGAGTGCAGCAAAGAGTTCAAATACACCAAGTCATCAAAACAAATCTAATGTCCAATCGATTGACTAAAGGATTATATATAAAATAATCATTAAATATACATTTTAAGGATTTTAAAAAAGTGACAAAAACTGGAAGTGTTGACAGTTTGAGTTTTCTCGCTATAAATGTGTGCAGCCAAGTGATTTAAACTCCCTTGAGATATAAACAACAATTAAACAGCCGCCATCTTGGTTATCCAACAAGAGAAGCTGGTAGTTATGACGTAACGTGCACATGCTCTATAAGAAGTAACAAAAGGATGTTTGCATGATGGCGTCATTTGACTCCCACTACCAAGATTCTTTGCGAATTTTCTTTCTTATTCGAATTTGTATTCCCTCATGAGAATAGTAAGACAATTGGTGCTAATTAACTGAACAAAAGAAAGTGTGCAAGGGATTCTGGTAGTAGGATTCAAATGACATCAATTTTTTGGGGGGGTTATCACACCAGCTGATCTGATAAAAGAGTGTTAGCCAATCAGAATCGACAAAAACTGGTGTGTCACTTTTCCTCTCAAAATTATGGATTTCAAGGCTACCAAATAAAAAAAGGCGCTTATAAAGCACATGTGTTTACAACTAACAGGGTTCGTGCCGAGGTAACGACTTAAAATTCAAGACTATTCAAGGAGTACACAAGGACCCTAAAATGAATTTTCAAGGAGTATGTTCAGCTGACTATGCCAAGGTTTTACACGGTGGTTGCAAATGGCCGACTTTCAGATTTTCCGATCTTTCTGACTAGATCTATTTCAGAACCATGCAAGTAATGATCAAAGCAAAATCCCAGTTTTCAAGGAGTTTCGCTAACATCATAAAATTCAAGAGCTTTTCAAGTTCCCTTGAAAACTTGAATTAAATTAAAGGAGTTTAATGAGTAGCACGAACCCTAGATTTTGACCCGTTTTATTCGATATTTTCATCCACTCGATTTTGAGCCGTTTTATTCGATATTTTGATTCATTCGATTTTGACCCGTTTTATTCGATATTTTGATTCATTCGATTTTGACCCATTTTGTTTGATATTTTCATCCATTCGATTTTGACCCGTTTTATTCGATATTTTGATTCATTCGATTTTGACCCGTTTTATTCGATATTTCAATCTATTCGATTTTGACCGGTTTTATTCGATATTTTGATTCATTCGATTTTGACCCGTTTTATTCGATATTTTGATTCATTCGATTTTCACCCGTTTTATTCGATATTTCAATCCATTCGATTTTGACCCGTTTTATTCGATATTTTGATCCATTCGATTTTGACCCATTTTATTCGACATTTTGATTCATTCGATTTTGACCCGTTTTATTCGATATTTTGATTCATTCGATTTTGACCCGTTTTATTCGATATTTTGATTTATTCGATTTTGACCCATTTTATTTGATATTTTCATGCATTCGATTTTGACCCGTTTTATTCGATATCTTGATCCATTCGATTTTGACCCGTTTTATTCGATATTTTGATTCATTCGATTTTGACCCGTTTTATTCGATATCTTGATTCATTCGATTTTGACCCGTTTTATTCGATATCTTGATTCATTCGATTTTGACCCGTTTTATTCGATATTTTGATTCATTCGATTTTGACCCGTTTTATTCGATATTTTCATCCATTCGATTTTGACCCGTTTTATTCGATATCTTGATCCATTCGATTTTGACCCGTTTTATTCGATATCTTGATTCATTCGATTTTGACCCGTTTTATTCGATATTTTGATTCATTCGATTTTGACCCGTTTTGTTTGATATTTTCATCCATTCGATTTTGACCCGTTTTATTCGATATTTTGATTCATTCGATTTTGACCCGTTTTATTCGATATTTCAATCTATTCGATTTTGACCCGTTTTATTCGATATTTTGATTCATTCGATTTTGACCCGTTTTATTCGATATTTTGATTCATTCGATTTTGACCCGTTTTATTCGATATTTTGATTCATTCGATTTTGACCCGTTTTATTCGATATTTTCATCCATTCGATTTTGACCCATTTTATTCGATATCTTGATCCATTCGATTTTGACCCATTTTATTTGATATTTTCATCCATTCGATTTTGACCCGTTTTATTCGATATCTTGATCCATTCGATTTTGACCCGTTTTATTCGATATTTTGATTCATTCGATTTTGACCCGTTTTATTCGATATTTTGATTCATTCGATTTTGACCCGTTTTATTCGATATCTTGATTCATTCGATTTTGACCCGTTTTATTCGATATTTTGATTCATTCGATTTTGACCCGTTTTATTCGATATTTTCATCCATTCGATTTTGACCCGTTTTATTCGATATCTTGATCCATTCGATTTTGACCCGTTTTATTCGATATTTTCATCAATTCGATTTTGACCCGTTTTATTCGATATTTTGATTCATTCGATTTTGACCCATTTTGTTTGATATTTTCATCCATTCGATTTTGACCCGTTTTATTCGATATTTTGATTCATTCGATTTTGACCCGTTTTATTCGATATTTCAATCTATTCGATTTTGACCCGTTTTATTCGATATTTTGATTCATTCGATTTTGACCCGTTTTATTCGATATTTTGATTCATTCGATTTTCACCCGTTTTATTCGATATTTCAATCCATTCGATTTTGACCCGTTTTATTCGATATTTTGATCCATTCGATTTTGACCCGTTTTATTCGATATTTTGATTCATTCGATTTTGACCCGTTTTATTCGATATTTTGATTCATTCGATTTTGACCCGTTTTATTCGATATTTTGATTTATTCGATTTTGACCCATTTTATTTGATATTTTCATCCATTCGATTTTGACCCGTTTTATTCGATATCTTGATCCATTCGATTTTGACCCGTTTTATTCGATATTTTGATTCATTCGATTTTGACCCGTTTTATTCGATATTTTGATTCATTCGATTTTGACCCGTTTTATTCGATATTTTGATTCATTCGATTTTGACCCGTTTTATTCGATATTTTGATTCATTCGATTTTGACCCGTTTTATTCGATATATTGATCCATTCGATTTTGACCCGTTTTATTCGATATTTTGATTCATTCGATTTTGACCCATTTTATTCGATATTTCAATTCATTCGATTTTGACCCGTTTTATTCGATATTTCAATCCATTCGATTTTGACCCGTTTTATTCGATATTTCAATCCATTCGATTTTGACCCGTTTTATTCGATATTTTGATTCATTCGTTTGTTACCCGTGTTATTCGATATTTTGATCTATTCGGTTTTGACCCGTTTTATTCGATATTTTGATTCATTCGTTTGTTACCCGTGTTATTCGATATTTTGATCTATTCTGATCTATTTCTAGGTGTATGTTCATTTTCTATGCCAAGAGATCTTCGACAAAGTTTGAAAATGATCATTGGTATCTCTTAAATGGAGAGATTTCGAAAGCATGTCGAAACGTAAAGTAACAACTTAACAATGTGCAATGAGCTTGGAAAAAAAATGTGGATTCAAATTGTACTGTTCAAATTGTACTGAACTCAACAAGAAGACTATGTTCTTTTTATTCGCAATCACATAGTTCTATTTTCACATGACTGTGAAAAGCTCAGTGCTGTAAGCGTACTGTGACCGTGATGTTTCCCAGAATTTAAATGCTATTTTTTCTCGCGCAATGTGATAGTGATAGTGTCGTGAGTTTGGCGTGACCGTGTCCGTGTTTATACAGTGCTCCGGGTATTTGATTGGATGGATAGTACGTTCTCGTGCAATGGGATTGGTCTGGGGTATCCCTTTGCCGTGTCACGACCGTGTTCATGCCGTGAGCGGTACTCAGTTATACGAAAACTGATCTAGCAAGTCAATTACTGTGGGATGGAAATACGACTTTTTATAATTGCCAAAACATTTAACGGTAAACTAGACTCTGTTAAGCCTTGTGACAACATCAAACACGTTATTGGTTGATAAATATTCAAAATGACTTAAACAACTGACATTTCTTAACATCAAAGTGCAAAATATCAAAAGACATTTACACTATCAAATAAATACAGTGGTTGTTTCAACACGGGTTCTACATTACATGCCACTGAAAGGTGTTGTTGGTAATCCAGTAGATCGTTGGGAAGATCTTCTTGATCCATGTTTCACGCGTTTTGCACCTTCCTTCAACATGGTAGATAAGGTATCTTTATGTGAGTCAAAAACACGTCCACTCTCCATTTCCATCAGGTTGGAGATCACATCACCACCCATCGGCTACGGAAGTAATGAATTTATTATCTATTCCGTAAAGTACATATTCCATTTAACAAACCATCAGTTTTTTATGTATCTGTCCTCTTATAATTGACGATAATTTGCTTCATCGCATTGTCAAAGTAGAGTGGATCCTTTGACAACGTGATGAAGAAATTTATCGTCAATAAGAGGACAGAAATATAAAAAAACCCGATGTTAATTGCCCTATTTCCCTATGACGTCACTGCTTGTATATGTGGGGGATAGAATCGCCAAATCCAATAGAAAATTCAACAAAATTTGCTCCTAGCGAAACAGTTTAATCTAAAATGGCCTGGTTTTCAGATATAATATGTGTTGATATGTACTTAAAAATATTCTGAGCATTTGCTGGCTATTCTACTTCTCTTCGTGCATTGATACGGGTTTAAGAACAATTTTCGTTGAATTTGCGTTGATTTGACCCCCTCCGACGACCATGATCCTTTGCGTTTAAACAATAGATTGTTTTGATGTGACGTCATAGTGAAATAGGGCAATTCCGATAAAAACTTCTCGTTTTAGTGATCGAAGCAATCAAAGGAAAGCTTAAGAGCGCGCGCGTTGACGTCAGCTTATCTGTCTGTCCTTCTATTCATGATAAAAAATAATCAAACAGCGCGACAAAAATTTCAGTGTATGTTAGAGCAGTTTTCGTATGACTGAAAAGCTCAGTGCCGTAAGAGTGACGTGCCGTGACCGTGATGCTTTCAAAAATTTTAATTGGATGATTTTTTTCACCTGCAATGTGATTGTTCTTATAGTGTCGTGAGTTTGGCGTGACCGTGTCCGCGCCGGGTTGATGCCGTGTTCCGGGTATTTGATTGGATGGAGAGTAAGTTCTCGTGCAATGTGATTGGTCTGGCGTATCACTTGCTGTCACGACCGTGTTCGTGCAGTGAATTTTTCACAATCATACGAAAACTGCACTATTGTAAAAAGTGTAATAGACCGATGCTTGCCATAGACAGTAATAATTCTATCTTTTTTATTTATTTGTGCTTTAGATCGCCTTTCAACGTCAGTCGAAGTGTTCCATGACCTCATCGGAAAACACAAGTTTTTTTAGAGCACATGCCTATGCAATGTCATGGAAACGCCTTGATTGACGTCCACCAAAACCTACATGAGAACGGTTTGTTATCGTCAGTGTGTTTTGCGTAGTTACTCACCAACTGTCCCTGACTTGGTAAGTTGTGACTATCTCCTCCTTCTTTTAGTATTCCTTCTTTCTTTGCTTTCTCTTGAAGTTCAGACACCTCTGAAAATATCTGCAACCCATACAGAAAAATATTGCATCAGTACTGACGCAATATTGTGCAATACTGAAATATAGGTTGGATTCATGTATGCTCTGAATAAGCTACACACAAGAGTCAACGATAATTTGTTTATTATCAAATAAAGCTATAAGATTATTGGCTGTATCGGAGTTGAGCAGGAAACTGGTAACTAATGGACCGTGCGTTGCATTCTGGGACTTAGTCCGATGGAAATTTTGCTTCAAGGGTGAAGCGTTCATCGAAGCGTTCATGCAACTCACATACAGCATGAGTGAAATCAATTTATATTCCAATATTGCACTTAAATGTCGCGAAAGTGAATATAAGCCATTTGCACGAATGTTTGGTCCGGAATGGCGAATATAAAGCCCCGTTTACACTAGCGATTTTTGCAGCGATTTTTGCTGCGATTTTTTTGCGATTTTGTCCATAATAAATAATGGTAAAGAATTTACTTGTAAAGTTTTTTTCAGGATACCAAGATTTTCCTAGACAAATGTCTCTTTTGAAGGATAAGACAAAAGATTTCGTATTTCCGAAAATTGCAACAAAAATTGCAACAAAGATCGCAGCAAAAATCGCCGCAAAAATCGCCAGTGTAAACGGGGCTTAATAAAACCAACATAATGAAGAAAAAATATTATCTTTAGTCGATAATAATATGAAAGGTATTTCATATGTATAATAGTATTAGCATTTTTATTAAATTATATAAATATTTGTAGATAATAATAAATATTGCCCATAGCAGTATTCAGACCGACAACGTTGTTTGAAATTAAATTGGGATTATGTACTGAGCTCTTTCTTGCTTCAATGGATGTAAAAGAAGAAGAATGTCTTTTAACCTGCATCAAAATAATCTTCCGCAACAAACAATGATTTAGAACGTTAAAGTTACCTCAACAATTTCAGCCTTTATTTTCTTATATTCTGTGAGATTGTTTTCCAGGGCAAAGATTACGGTGAAGTAATTTTCAAGCTGATCAATTGGTAGATTTTTGAACTCCTGTGACGTGAAACAAAAAAATTGAATACAACTGGCAAAACTAATAGAAAATTATACAAAAAAGGTTTTAGTTACAAAATTGTTATCATCATCATCATATTTACCTTTATCCTCATCGTTATCATCATTATCATTGTGATCATCGTTATCATCATCATCACCATCATCATCATCAGTCACCGTTATCACCATTATCATCGTTATCATCATCAACATCAATCATCGTCATCATCAATCATCGTCATCATCTTCATCATTGGTCATCGTCGTCATCATCATCAGTCCGGCATCGTTACCATCATCATCAGTCATCGTCATCATCATTATCATAGTCTTTATCATTGTCATCATCACTCATCGTCATCATCCCATTCCATCAACCCATCATCGTTATCATCATAGAGTAGTGAAATCAATAATACTTACAGGAACTTGGTAAGGCATCTGCTTATTAAAAATACAGGCAGGAATATCGTCAGGGCTGACAATGTTTACCAAGTCATCTGCAAGGTAAAATAGACAGTGTTAGAACGACGAACCGAAGATGAACTATTGACGGCACGAAATAATCTTTAATTTGTATCATTCCAGTTCGGAACTTCCTCATGAGCAGCGCCCTTTACATTATCAATATCATCAATACCATCTTTAACATCACAATCATCACTATCATCATTATCATCATTATCATCATCATCATTAGTATCACTATCATCACTATCACTATCATCATCATCACAATTATCAATATCATCACTATCATCAATATCATCACTATCATCACTATCATTACTATCATCACTATCATCACTATCATCATTATCACCACTATCATTATCATCACGATCATCACTATCATCATTATTATCACTATCATCATTATTATCACTATCATCACTATCATCACTATCATCACTATCATCAATATCATCATTATTATCACTATCATCATTATTATCACTATCATCACTATCATTATTATCATCACTATCATCACTATCATCATTATCATTATCATCACGATCATCACTATCATCATCATTATCACTATCATCACTATCATCATTATCACTATCATCACTATCACTATCATATTGTCATCACTATTATCACTATCATCAATATCATGATTATCATCACTATCATTATCAACACGATCATCACTATCACCACTATCATCACTATCATCAAATGCGCAGTTGTCATAACAACGTCTATTGATATTTACAGCACTTCCCAATAACGCACACGAAATGGTACAATTTGTCGTCGCAACCAAGTAGGTTTTGGTGGACGTCAATTAAGGCGTTTCCATGACATTCTATAGACACGTGGATTGACGTTCACTAAAGCCTTGTTTGTCTCAAATGACGGCAAGTTGTACGATTTAATAACATAACTTACTTTCGGCTTCTAGTTTACTTTTGAGGTCATCGGCTTCTCTTTCTTTCCCTTCGTTTTTAACAGCGACCATGGCAAATTCCTGAACATAACAACGTATGTATCACATCACTAAGGAATATCTAAACACCCTAGGGTTTACGCATAAGATATGAAATTATGTAAAATCTGTAGAGGTCCAACAGAATTCCTCACCAGGTTTGTGACCACCACAGCTACCACCAAATTAGCAAAGACGAAAGCCCCGATGGCAATAAAGACGAGAAGGAAAATCCCTCCACCAATGTAGGTAGTGTCGCCTTGACTCTGTTGACAAAAAAAATTTTTTTTTAAATAAATAAATAAATAAAAAAAGAAGAAGAAAAAAGAAAGAAAATAAACAATTTTTCCCTTACAGGTTATAATCATCTATTTTTGTCACAAAAAAAGGCAAAGTTCTCTCAACTGAGTGGATATTCTTCACTGATTCAAACAAATTATTTTCTTTTGGGCGTAATGTTTTCCCATTTCAGATCATGTTCCATTCTCTTGAGAATAAGACTATTTGAGACTGACGTATTTTGGGAGGTTATAAGCGTTAACTACTGATGAGGCTGATAACTGTCAATCAGCTATTCGTTTGTCTTCTAAACCCAGTGGTAAACCATTACAATGTGCAGCTAGAAAGGAATATTTAATAAACCTCTTTACTTTGGGAGAAATGTTTACCCATTTCAGATTACGTGTCATTTTCTTGACAATAAGATTCTTTGTTTGAATTGTATCTATATTCTTGTGTCTTCTCGTGTGCAACCATTCAACGAAGAAATGTTACTCTAAGGAAAGTAGTATAGGGAATGGGGGTTCCAGCGCAATCTCAACACGGGCAAGACCCGTGTCAAAAATCCACCTACGGAAACAACCCACTCCAAGTGTGGTTGAGGGCAACAGCGCAAATATGTTAGTCTATATATGGAGTGCGAAGAATGTAAGAGAACTTTTAAGAAAGAAGCGGATTTGAAAAAGCATTTGAAAATGAAGACGAAGTGTGTGAGCAGTTATAATTGTGGATGTGGTAAGAAGTTTGAGACTAAGGTTAAATTGTTTTGGCATTGTCAGGACTGTGAGTACGACTACGACGACTTAAAAAGTGCTTGGTATTAGGTATAAAATATTTCCTATTATATAGATGGAATCCCAAAGCAACTTCAGCACGGTGTCAATACCCGGTAACGGTGAGATTGACGTTAGACAGTTTTGGCGTCAGTCAGAAAGGAAGGTTAAAAGGACTCTCCGAAAAGGTATAGAAGAATTAGGAGCCCTGAAAGCGAGCATAATGGTAGAAGTAAGTTTGTCAAAAGACGAGGTAATGACGACAGCAATGTTGCGATCAAAGTCGTTAGTGATATTAGAATCCACGAATCTGGATAGGTCACTCAGTGAAGCCTTAGAAGCAATAATGGAGTCGCTGTCTAACTACACGAAAGAAGGATCGGGTTGGACAGTAGAGGAGGTTGAAGGAATAGAGATAAGTATGGCCAGGTACGTACCCATACGAGGGGGGAGTTACGTACCGCTACCAACGTGGGTAGAAAGGAAGAAGGCTATTGTAAACGTGAAGAATGAAGACAATCGATGCTTTATGTGGGCAATCAGGTCTGCACTGTATCCAGCAGAGAAGGATCCCTGTAGGACAAGTAAGTATCCCACAGATGATTTAGAGTGGGATGGTGTGGAATTTCCCATGCAGTTGATAGACATCCCCATATTTGAGGAAATAAACGATCTAGCAATTAACGTTTACGGAGTCAGAGAGCAGACGATAGTACCGTTAGTTCTGTCAAAAAGTAAAGGAGAGCGCGTACATTTATTCTACCACGGCGGACACTACTCATGGGTTAAACACATTAGCAGACTATTCTACAGACATACTAAGCACAAAGGCAAAAAGTACTTCTGTGACTGCTGCTTGCTGTCATTTACATCCTTAAATGCCCTAAAGAAACACGATGAGATCTGCCGCGGAGTCGAAGAAGTGGCGCAACGGATCCAGATACCCACCAACAAAGAGCTTTCATACGCAGACCATCAAAAGCAGATGCAAGTGCCTTACGTGATATATGCAGACTTCGAAGCGTTGATAACTAAGGAAGAGCAGAAACGTGGTGCCACGAATAAGGTGGGATTACACGAGATCTGCTCCTTTGGTTACATAGTAGTCAGATCAGACGGTAAAGCAAACCCTCCTGTGATTTACCGAGGTAAGAACGCAGCTAATGAGTTTCTAGAAGCATTGCGAGAAGAGGAGGGGGAGATTAGAGAACAATTAAGACGTCCAAAGAAGATGGAATTTACCAAAGAGAACCAGGAGGCTTTTAACAAGGCAAAAAAATGCCACATTTGTCAACATACGCTTCTTCAGTTTGGAAGACGAGCCAAGAAAGCGTGGGATGAAGATGGAAAGTATCTAGGAGAAGCTCATTTTAAATGCGGGAAGTATGCTAAGAAAGGTGAGAAGCCGGGAAAGCCCTCCACGCACTGCATTCACTGCCACAAAGCATTTGTTGAGGATTTCTATGTGGATAAGGTTAGGGATCACTGCCACATCACGGGTAAATACAGAGGAGCGGCTCATTGGAAATGCAATATAAACTTCAAAGTAAATCCAGACATGGAGATTCCGGTGTTCTTTCACAACCTCCGCGGTTACGACTCCCATTTGCTACTACAAGGAACAGACGGCTCCGACGTCAAATGCATACCCAACAACAAAGAGCGCTACATGTCCGTAACTGTGGGTAAGCTAAAGTTCTTAGATTCGCAGCAGTTTATGGCGGACTCCTTAGCAAACCTCGTAAAGTATAACACCAACTTTCCCATTTCCAGTCAATATGGCGCGGAAAGGAAAGGAGTCTACCCATACGAATACATGGATTCCTGGGATCGATTCAAAGAGTCCCTACCACCCAAAGATCGCTTCTACAGCACCCTAAACGAGTCCGGCATAAAGGATGAGGAGTACCAGCATGCGTTAGACGTGTGGGAAAAGTACTCCTGTGAGAACATGGGGGACTACCACGACATCTACCTAAGGTCTGACGTAGTGCTGCTTGCAGACGTTTTCCAAAGCTTCAGAAAGATGGCTATAGAATATTACGGATTGGATCCCGCTAATTTCTACACGGCTCCTGGGCTCAGCTGGAGTGCTTTGTTAAAGAAGACAAATGCGCAGTTGGATCTCCTAACGGAGTACGACATGTACCGCTTTATGGAAGACGGTATTCGTGGCGGCGTATGCGGACCCAGCCGACGTTACGCCCGCGCAAACAACCCCTTAGTAGAGCACGACCCAGAGAAACCAACCACATACATTTACTACCTGGATGCGAATAACCTTTATGGTTGGGCAATGTCACAGTACCTACCTGTGAGAGACTTCGAATGGGATCCAGTGAAGCCGATAGACTTCTACATGCAGGTAGGAAAGGAGGAAGACAAGGGTTACGTTTTAGAAGTGGATCTGGAGTACCCAGAGCGCCTGCACGACGAACACAATGAGTTCCCCTTAGCACCAGAAGCGATAGAGATACCATTTAAGCAGCTAAGTCCGCTGCAAAAGCAAATGTGCCCTGGTTACAAACCGTACAGGAAACTAACTATGAACCTGATGGATAAGAAGAAGTATGTGGTACATTACCGCAACCTGCAGTTCTACGTGCGACACGGAATGCGCGTAGAGAAGATCCACAGAGTCCTAAAATTCACACAGGAACCCTGGATGCGCCCCTACATTGACTTTAACACGCAAAAGCGTACCGCAGCGAAAAATGACTTCGAGAAAAACCTCTTCAAACTGATGAACAACAGCGTATTCGGAAAGACAATGGAGAACATCCGCAAGCGCGTAAGCGTAAAAATAGTCAGCACCAAAGAGGAAGCAGAAGCATACGTGTCACAGCCAGGCTTCGTTAGATACGTAGAAATGCTGAACTTCTACGTGATTCACATGAAAAGGGCAAACCTCTTACTAAACAAGCCCGTTTACACAGGCTTTACGGTGCTGGATCTATCGAAGCTGCTTATGTACGAGTTCTACTACGATAAGCTTAAGCCAAAGTACGGAGACCGCTGTCGCCTCCTGTACACAGACACCGACTCCCTAATTCTAGAAGTGCAAACGGAAGACGTTTACAAAGACTGCCTCCCCGACATAGACGAGTACGACACCAGCGGTTACCCGAAGGAGCACTTCCTTTACTCTGCGAAGAATAAGAAGGTAATTGGGAAGATGAAAGACGAAATGTTAGGAAAACCCATAGTAGAGTACGTGGGTCTGAAACCAAAGATGTACAGCGTGCTAAAGTTAGACGGCGTAGAAAAGAAAGCTAAAGGCGTAAAAAAGTATGTGGTTAAGAAGGACATTACGCACGAGTCCTACCTCAACGTATTACGAACACGCAAGGAACAGCGGCATAAGATGAACAGCCTGCGCAGCTATGGTCATCAGATACATAACGTCACGCAGGAGAAGGTGTCACTGTCTGCATTTGACGGTAAGCGATGGATGTGTGATGACGGAGTGCATACGATAGCATTCGGACATCACACGATAAGCAGTTCTTCTTTGACGAACCCACGCGTGGGACCATCATGAAGATAATACAAGATGGGCTGGCCCTTCTTAGCTATCGCACTTCGGATCTGATAAGTTTCCAAAGACCAATTAGGATCCGTAGCTCTTTTGGATCCTCCTTCTAATTCACCCGGCTCATAGAGATATCGAACCGTGACATCGCCTAATCTTTTTTCCTGGGGGAAGACCGCCCTCGAACTTCTGATGAAGGACTTGTGTTCCACGTGTTTCTTTTTTATGGCATCCCTGGGTTTCATTCCCGTAGCCCTGGCCGCCTCGTTGTTCAAAGCCGCGACGACCTGGGGGAGCCTCTGAGTCCATTCCCTGTTGCGTTTGGACGGATCTTCCAGCTCTTTCCAATACTGGTACCCAAAGAGACGCTCGGCCAAGGTTTTATTAAATCTTTCGACGATGCTCTGGCCCCTGTGGTACTCTGCTTTAGCTCTTCTAATTTTAGTGCTGTGGTCTTTCAGGGTCTTAGTAACCACACCCATAAACTCTGTCCCCGCATCCACTTGCAGCAGCTTGGGCCATTTCAAGGCGCGCTTATAAATCCTACCTAGGGCTTCTGCGACTTCCCCAGAATCCTTGCTGGTTATGGGTTCGGCGTCCTTATATCTGCTTGCGATATCCACTACGGTCAAAGCGTATCTATAGGTCTTTCTTCGCACCTTATCGTGCGGTAAGAAAAGCAAATCCGCCTGATGAACTTCATTGGGGGCATTTACGGTAAAGCTGGGTCTGGGAATGTACTTGGGCACGGGAAGATAGACCTGCCAGAGGGTTTGTTTCTTCAACCAGTTCTTAGCCGTTTCTTCTGATGCCCTGGCCGCGGTCGCGAGTTTCTTGATGGCCGACGCTCCTCTCCAATAGCCTTCGGGCCCATAGTAAATCCTTTTGAGTTTGTCCTCTACGCGGCCCATTATATGAATTCCAAAACAAGATTGATCTTACGTCCGTTAAAATCCACCGTCTTTCCGTCCACTTTGATGGTGATGTTTATGCTTTCTACCAAATGAGACAAGTCATAGCTCAAAGAAATGGGAGTGTATTCTACTGGGTCAAATGGATTACCTTTGGGCAGAAACTTGGACATAAGAGAAGACTTTTCTCCATTGTTGTAACTATGAACTAAATCGCAATAGACTTCGTAAGAGGATGCGACTTTCCATTTCACGTCATATGTACTGCCGCTATTTATCGTGGTACTAGTAAGGCCCAGGAGTTCTACCAATGAACTGTCCTTTAGATTGGCGCTCCCATTATTTTTCTTGAATGTCATTTCATGGGGCAATCCTGTGGTAAGAGTGTATCCATGCTTCGCTAGCTCCTTAGCCAGTGTTATTGGGGTGTAATGGGAATCTGGTATTTTTGGTTTGGTGCCGGAAGTTCCGATGACAAAGCCATTAATTAAATTATACCAAGAATTATACAAAGAGCAACTAACCAACCGAACCTTACAGGCTTTGATGGGAGGATTCAAATACGTGGTAAAGTCATTCTTGTCGCTTTCCAAAAAGACGATCATTATATTAGATACGCCAAAGCCACGCCTCCGGCCAGCCCTGCGACTCCTACAAAGACCAATTCATTGTCTTTTTGTTTCTTAGAAGGCTGGTAGTAATTCTTGAACTGAGGCTTTTTCATTCTAAAGTCGGGGTGTGCTTGCGCATAAAGTTTGAAGGCGTAGTCTGTGTTTTCGAAGTTCTTGTCTGCCTGCATTTTGTCTTGGTAGTTCTTATCCAACCAATCCCTGTAAGCTTGTCTTTTTTCATTCCAAGCTGCAACGTCCCTTTGATATTTCTCCAGCGCTAAGTCGTGTCTCTTTCTTTCGGCGGCACCGCTTTTGTCGCCTCTGACTAATCTATCCAAATATTGACCGCCATAATTAGCTCCTGTAAATGCTAAAGCTGCAATGACTCCACCTGCGACTAAGCTAACCATTATACATTAGGTAGGTACTTTTCCTTCCGTAGATAATCCTTTACCATGATAGCCCCGCCAACGGCAGCGGTCATCTTAGCAAAATTAGCGAAGCTCTTGCTTGGGTCTTCAGTAAAGTCTTCTTTGAGCACTTTCTTACCTACCCAACCAATACCCGCAACAATAGAAGTAATGATAGCTGCTTCTTCAACAGTTTTCAACAACGCGGTCGACATTATATTACAAAGCGAGAAGGTTATTACTCCATTTCAGGGATATTGCTTTTTCTAACCTCCACAGGTGCGTAATGCGCTGGCTCCAACTTTACTTTTGGCTTTGCTGCCCGCCATTGTAAGTAAAGGCTGCCTGCTGCTATAGCGACTCCTAACGCGCCAATGACGTACCCAGGATTAATGAAGGATTCCTCTTCCTCCACCTTTTCTTCTTTCTTTGCTTTGTTCTTCCTGTTCATCTCCGCGAGCTTCTTTCCGGCAGCAACTCTGCCTGGAGATTTAGCCTTGGTGATTCGTTGCTCCTCTTGGGGCTGCTCTACCTTCGATTCAGCTTCACTCATTTATATCTAAGGACTTGAAGGAATTGATAAGTAACTTAAGACGACTTGACTAAGTACTTAAGGATGACTTAACTAGGTACTTGAGGCGGTCTGGGTAATTCCCGCGAATGACTTGACTAAGTACTTGAGGCGACTTGATCATCAGCAAGTGCCGCCTGGAAGACCTTTTCAACGTCTCTGTCCTTCTTGAAGTCCTTCCAAGATGTTCCAAAGGAACCTAGTACCTCCTTCAAGTCGACATGCTGAGCTACGTGAAGTGCCGCAGAGGCGACTGCCATTAACTTACCGCACTTCAAAGACAACCACCCGCAGGTTATCTTAAGTTCTTGGGCGATGACATAGTCATCGCTTATGTCCTTCCGTAGTTGCTCCACGTCGTCTATAGGCAGCGCAAGTCCAAGCAGTTTAGGTGGCAAGTCGGATAGCGGAGTCTGCGACGGCGTCCGTGGTCTTACTTGCAAGGGCGGCCTCGTATCTCTTATGGAACTTCTTAACCTCCTCTTCTGACAGCTTATTAACCTGCTCATGGGTAAGTTCCTTACCTATCATTTCTTTACACTTCCCAGAAGACACAAGGATGTTGAGTTGTTCACTTAACTGCGTGGGGACTTCATCTATCAACTGCTCAATCTCCATATACATTAACGTCATAAGGAAACCTCAAAGAGAAGATCATCTTGGAATGTTGGTGCGTCTTTAGATGCCGCATGTATTCATGCAACTGTTCCTTGCTTATCTCACCGCCGTAGTCGCTTAAGATGGTTTCCAGGTCTGACTTGCTCGGAGTATAAAATACGACCAGGGAGCCTATGTTTTCCCTAAAGGGTTTAGAGACGCTGGTAAGCTGCTGCGAGAGTAACCAAACGCTGATATTGTCATGCCTACCGCTGAAAGCAAGCTTCACCAATTCGGAGGTGCGCTTTTTTACGTCATCCCCACAGGCAATGTCATCCAATATGAATAAAGTCTGTGTATCTTTAGGGAATTGCTTGTGCCAGAACTTAAGATGGCTGGATAACTCGTTGGGGTCTAAGATGTCCACAAAGAAGTCGTCGTCTTTCACTCCTATGCCTTCCCAGGTAACATTATTCCTGTAGGTGGGACATAATAGCACGATGTAGTCGAAGCGGTATCTAAAGGGTCCTAATAGCTGCTCCACGACAAATTGTGTCTTTCCACAGCTGGTGGGTCCTACTATCAGAGCTGTTACAAGGTATGTGATCTGGGTTCATATATATAGATGGAACCAGTGGAAGCAATGCAAAGAATCATAGCCGACGCAAAAGATAAAAAAGACACCATAGATCTGCAAAGAGAGGAAATAAATCGGTTAAAAGAGCGCGTGCAGGAATTGTACGACGAAATGTGTAGTCTGAAGCGCACAGAAAGGCTTGCTGCACTCTGGACGATGATAGGCTGGACTAGGGATTCCCTTAAGGATTTCATGCGATACCCTCTGTGATTATATATATATGGACTGCATTACATCTGAATTAGCCGCTGACTGCATTACGCCTAAAGTACCTACTGAACCATCCGATGACTGCATAGTCGCTACCCCTCCAACGCCAAAGCCTCGTAAGAAACACAGCTGCCGTCACTGTAATAAGGTATTCTCTGAAGGAGACTTCGTTGGACATTGGTGTCCTGCGGATACTAAAGCACAAAGGACTTTAGAAGATGCTCGATGAAAAGGTCGTAAAGAAGGTCTTACTGATTTCCACCAAAGGAATTAGCATAGACCTCATTTTTTATTGTTATTTTGTTAAATGCTGCAAAGATGACATTGAAGGATAGTCCTCATTTTTTATTGTTATTTGTTAAATGCTGCACAGATGATGTCAAAGAATGGTCTATATCTTTCATCGTTAAGTTCCTACAAAGAATGAAATCTACATTCGTCTCTTACCGTATTTTAACAATTTAACAATAAAAAAAAATAAGATCTACGTAATTGTCTCTTGCTGACATTTAACAATTTAACAATAAAAAATGAGGTATATATAATGAAGTGCGTGCAATGTGATAGAGCTTTTAGTAGCAAGCAGCGACTGCAATACCATCTTTCCAAGAAAGTCTGTCAAAAGACCATCAGCACTGTTTGTGGCGACTGCGGTAAGGAATTGTCCACCGTACAGGCCCTACGATATCACCGCGAGCATAGAGTCTGCCTTAAAGGCCATTGCCACCGATGCGATGAACCCCTCTTTGAAGAGAACTGGCATAAATACCGCTGCCGACGTTACCACCTCGAAGAAGTCGTCTGTGAAACCCACGGCGATTTAGCAGAGCGATGTTGCCCCCTTGAAACCAGCCGGGCTTTAGTGCTGCGTAAAAAAGAAATAGACCAAGATTTCGTATGCTTTGACGACTACGAAGGAGTAAGATGGGAGAACCGAGAACACTGGGACGGCATCTGCGATAAATGTGGTTGTCAACGCAGCGGTCAACATATTTGGTGTTGCCTGTACGAAGGTCCCAAGCCTTTAGACCATTACCTTGCAATACGAAAAGAATGGTCTAATATATGATGTTACCTTACGTCGCAGCGTTCGCAGGAGGAGCCTTGATTACGATATCGATCGATTTCATGTCGGAAAAAATGAGGTCCGACGTAGCAGACCAATACCTAGAAGCCCATGAGGACGACTAATCACACAATGGATTAGCCTCCGCCTTTCTTTCAACGTCGAACTTCCATCGACCGTTGACTTTACCATAGCTACGTACTGTGAGTGTACTCTTCGCCTTGCAGTACGTACCGTACGCAGTCAGGAGCCCATAAACTGTACTCTTGGCTGCCGTCTAAGAGGACCAACCTTAAACGGTTAATGTCCTCGAAGACGACGTAATTTTTTATTTTGTATGAAATGCCTTGTATTAATTCGCGCCAGTGAGTTTGTTCAACTATCATTATATTTATGAAATATCTTTCGGTGCGTTTGTAGCGTCTCCTGTGACTTGAAAGCCTTAACGCAGCCAGGACAAGGTATGCGAATGCCGTCGACGTAACGGTCGATTTCCCTGCAGATCAGATCGTAATCGTTGCAAACCATCGTAAGATAACCATTCATTTCATATTGCGTCAATACCGCTTTTTGTTTGTCGGACAATACGCCGTTACCCTTTGGCGTCTTCAGTTCCAGACATAACCCATTGTATTTTTTATGGGAGTTAAGAATTAGGATGTCGGGTTGACCTGCCTGGTAGCCCTTTTGCCAGCACGTTATCCTTTTACTGGTGGTATCTTGCAATTCCCCGAGTCCAGGTGCTAATAACAGCGTAGGGTGAAACCGGCGTATGTAATCGATGACCTTCTTATGTAAGTCAAACTCATTCTCGATCTTGAAGACCAACTTATTTGGGCCATCCAACGAGTACTTTCCCGTCTTCCTTAACGTAGGTAGGACATCCTCGAAGACCCAATCTTGGAACGACTCTGCCGTTGGCAGTTTGGAGCTGAATATCAATTGATACAAACCAGACTCCGTCACGTACAGGGATTGCGGGTGTGAACCAGAAGGGAGGCGATTCACCTCTATTCTAAATTCACTAAGCCTCTTCTTATGCTTATCCCGCACGTGGACTTTAATAGCATCTTTGGTGTCTGCGTAACCTAATGCCTTTGCTACCTCTTTCGCCTTAAAGTACAGCTTGTCGCTTTGCACTAGGCATTGCAGTTTAGTTTCGTTGTTTTCGAATACGCGGAGCATATTATACGTAAGGGATATTTTTATCCTCAGTCATCCTAGTACGCAACGCTCTTTAGCTGATTCATTTCCACGCTTAGCTGCGCGTCTGAGACTACGAAAATGTATGCATTTATCTTAGTAGTGTCGCTGGCGTCTTTGGTGCGCTTGATCTCCAACGTAATGCCGTCCTGGGTATTTACCAGGCGTAAACCCTGGCCATGTAGGTCTTCGTCGTTCGTCGTGCGCATGTCGATCCACAGCGCATACTTATCCTTAAAGAATTCCTTTGGGCCAATTTGGTCACCAAACTTAGGCGCGACTTCCCGGTACATGTCCTCGGGCTTTATCCCTTGTGAGTAAACCTTATTAGGCACTCCGTTAATGCTAACGCCTACGTTAGTGATGTTAGGATTAAAGAATGCCTCAGAGTCACGCAATCCTGCCGTGTATGTCTTTGCGAACAGCAACATTATCCCTGTAAGGCTGCGCCTGGGAAGGTTAATGCTTTGGTTGATGACCTCTTCGACGTTGTTCGTAAAGCTGAACGTCTTGTACATCACGACGTGATCGTAAAGGAAAGCCTTCCCGGCGCTGTATTCCATGCCAGCGCTACGAGCCAGCTCTTCGCTGTATACCGTTTCGTACTGCAGCTCCAAGTTCTTGATGAAATAAGGATCCACGGCTGATGAACTTACATCTTTTCCTTGCAGGATGTTCGTAGTGTCTGCTAGGGTCACTTCGAACTGCAGTTCGCTTAGCTGCCTTGGGTAGTATGCACCGTGGTTCGTGATAATTTCGAAATCTAATGGAACAACATATTTAGTACCATAAGCCGTCTTTATTTCGTCTTCTCCTGAGGCGCCAGAGGTTGCGCTTCTTACCTTGCGTATGGCTACGCTTGCTATTCCCTGCTCTATCCTTTGCGCGCGGTCAAATGCAGTCAACCATAAGTCTTTGTACGTGGTATACAAATCATACCTGTTTAAGTCCAGCAAGGATTCCCCGGCGAACTTTACACGCATTTTGGAAACGAGGTTTCTACCCGCATTATTGACGACGTGACGCGCGTCTGCGGTATCTGGCTGTATTGCTAGGTCAAACCTCAAAGCCAAGGTACCGGGTACTAGGACTAGGTTATCCGTTAGGCGGGGTACGCCTACGTACAGCGTCTCCCCCGGCTTTGCGCTAGAAGGTTTGAATGTAACCCGGTGAAAGGTGCGTTCTGCTTTCAGTCCGCCAACCTGCTTAGGTAATATGTTGGGGTTTAACTTTGAGCTTATCATATATAATGGAAGTAAAAGGAACGGATTTTGATCCCCTTACCGAAGACGGTCAAGTTGATATCAATGACGAAGAATACGACGCATGGACTAAAGGCGCGGATACCGACCCCCTAATCTACGACATGGCTATAGAAAACAAGTATGGTAATAGATGGAAAAGCTTCAAGGCAGCCTTGAATCGCATGTGGCAATCAAAAAACCACGGCAGCCCCGTCCCTGAGTACTTGGAGCTTCAAAACATAGAGCAGCCTGAGGCAGCCGCGCGGGAAACCGTAGAGTGGGCAATGGAAGAGCTAAATGAGCGCTATTCCCACTTCGATGCTGACGACGTAAGGCTCACAGAACGCGGAAACAAAGTCCTCATAAGCGTTCAAGACCTGAGATTTCCTGATAAAGACCGCTGGACAAAACCGCAGCCCCTCTTTGACGAAAATGGCGAAGTTAGGGGTGACGTAGCAAGATTAAAAGGCTTCCAGCGTGCCACTAGAAGCATGTTAGAAAGATTGGAAAACATAAATGAAAGGGTTGCGTTAGAAAAACGCGCTGAGGGGCTGCAAGAAACGTTGGAGGAAAGGGAAGCAGAATACATGCGACAAAACCAACTACTCCTTGATGCTCAAAAGAGAGAACTTAACGATAAAAACCAAAGAATAACAGAAATGAGAGAACAAAAAGAAAATGCCTTACGTGAAAGAGATCAAGCCCAAAAGGCTTTCGAGCTCGCCCTGCAAGACCTAGACATGAGCAAGGAGGAAGCTAAAAACTTGCATATCACCATAACCGGCTCTTTGGAGGAACGGCGGCAGTTGGTTGCCGAAATCAACACTAAAGAGGAGCAAATCCGACAAAGAGATCAGGCCATTGAAGACCTGGAGGGGCAAATAGAGCGGCAACAGGAAATAATCAATGACCAAACTCGTACTGAAGAGGAAAGGGAGGCAGCTCAAAAGGAAGTAGAAGCCCTTCAGGAAAGAGTCGCGGAATTACAGGCGCAAAAGGACAACCTGGAAAAGGAGCTGCGGCTTACTACCAAGGAAAAGGTAAAAAGAGCCCTTTTGAAGTATGGCGTTCCGCTGGCATTTGCAGTCGCTATTAGCACCGTAGTAGGAGTTATCCTATCCGCGCTTAAGGCTACGGGCGCGGGCGTAAAGAAATTAGGCAATGGGCTGACGGACTTGGGAAAAAAGATGGCAGCCGGCTTGCCTGGGCTGCTGGGTTCGGTTGTTTCCTTGGCACTTAGGACCGGCGGAGAATTGTTAAAGTTCGTGGGGAATAACATTTGGATATTAGTCGTCGCTATTGGGGTGGTCCTCCTGAAGAAGATGAAGGCTTGATCTTATCCTTCTCATCGGACGGTGTCCTGCTTTGAGGATAATGAAAGACGGTATTAGCACCGCCCTGGTAATTTGGAACCAACGGCAACACACTCATGGTAGAAATGGGCTTATGACTCCAGGCTGCATTAGCGGGCCTGCGACCTATGCGATTTATCCCAAACTTGCCGTCATCAGAAGTGACTTGCAACTTAGCATATTTACAATTGGCTAGCATATGAAAAGTCACTGGCGTTAGGTCTTCAGTGGATCCAGTGTAGGGCTCCATCGAAAAATGGGTAACTTTCCTGGTGTTCGTTGAAGTTCGATAAGGAAGCAGGGGCTTATTATTCTCATCGATAAGCCTAAACCCCACATTCGCATGCGTATTTGCATTAATGCTAATAGTGCAAATGACCAATGCAGTGCCCCCAACCTCAACCCACAGTCCAACGTCATGCCAAGCGCCGTTGTCATATCCCTCTTCATCTAAGCGGTGGGTATAACGCGTTTCCCTCACGTATGGGTTCATATATTACAGGGAACAAGTTCCCTTCTAGAGGCTCATTACCGTCAAAGTGCTGATGGTCATGTGGTTATAGACAGTATTCCTTTGATTTTCTATGCTATTTATGCAAACACTCCCGGTGTCATCTACTCTTATCTGCAGCTTTACCTTCCCGTGGCAATCAGCAACCATGTGGAAAGTCCAAACGGAAAGATTCTCAGAGCTATTCGTTGGCGGCTCTACTGAGAAATGCGTGGGCTCTCTGTTGTTCGTCTTCGCGCGCATGGGCTGTAATACTCCATTGTCGTCACAGAAACGAAATCCTATATTCGCACTGCTAACGGCCCCCAAAGAAATGCTGCATAATATCAACTTCTTTCCGGAGTAGTTCAAATCCACGGACATCCCCGTGACATCAACCCAAGATGCTTGGGTGTATTTTTTCTCGCCTGTGTAAGTCGTATAAACGCAATCTACTCCAGTTACGTAGGGGTTGTTCATCGCCATATATAATAACTCAGACCAATGCTTGCAGCTGCTAGGCCGGCCTTTAGTAAGTTATGGTCATATTCCTCAGGTATCGCAGGCAGGACCTTCTTTGATGGTTTCTTAACTACGGGTAGCTTCGTTTCGTGTGACTTTTTTGGCTTCTCTACGAAGTGAGGAATGTTCCTAAGAGTGTCAGAGTTCACGTCGTTCACCCCAAACTTCATATCCTTAGTAGCTCGCTGCAGTTTGTTGTTGTATCCTACTACAGAACCAGTATTTATAGATAAATTACTAGGCATTAACCAACAACCCGGGGCTACTGCGTAGTCCAACCTCGCCTTAGAATTTTGTATGGCTAGTTGGTAACGCTGTACGCCCTTGCTAATGTCGCCCTCCAAGATTGAACTTTCAAATAAGATCAAGGCTTCGGCTCGCGTTTCTTCTGCGGCGCCAGTATTTCCGATTATGCTGGATCGGGTGTTTACCTGAGCTCCAAGGATAGAATACACGTAAGCTTCTATGCTGCGGTTTAAACGGGCAAGGCCGGCTTTGGTTAGTCCTTTACCTTCTGGGGGTATGAAATTAAGATATTGCTTTGTTTGCTCGTCGTTGGTAATTTTGATAATCAGTGGATTAGCCCCTGCATACTTACCGCCCTCGTCTTTGAACAAAGGTCCGTCTCTAACTTCCTTAGTGGTCTTAGCGTTTGGTTCAAAGAAGGTGCTACTGTCGTGAGTTTCTTTGTGATACCCAGTGTTCCATCGTAGATTCAACGCATGAACTTCCTTATCACTTAGCTCGTGTCCACCAATCCCCCAATAAGCCCAAATATGCCCCAGACCATTGTTAGCGCCGGCAGTGCATCGGAAATCCTTCCCTACAACGTCAAACTCCTTACAAAGTCTGTCATAAGCCGGCAGGCTGTATTTATTATCTCTTGGATAAAACGTGGCATCTCCCGGCAGCGCAATAACACCCATTTCATGCAGTATTCTTCTAACCGTGAAGTGAAAATGAAACATAAATATTGAATTCTTCATCAAGCTTGCGCTTACACCACAGCCGCTAGTGGCACACCAAACTGCAAAGTTTAGTTGCTGCGGCCAATAACGCATGTTAGGACCACTTAACCATTCATGAGATTCCTTAGCGGTGGTATGAATAATGGGTACGTCTTTGAAGATATCCCGCACCTTTAACGGAAAGGAATGCTTGTTAGAAATCCGCATGTTCAATGTCAAATCCAAGCTTGGGTGTTTATCAAATGAAACTGCGGGTATCGGATAAGTACTGGTACCAAGCAATAATTCCTTTGACCAACTGGGTTCAACATGCGTTGGCGCTGGCGTTGGCTTATGCATTGGCGAATGCTTCAGTTGATCGTCTATTTGATTAACCAGCGTAGGCTTCAAATCCTCGTTGCTGTACATCCTAGAGCCGTTATAGTAAATACCATCGGGTCTTCTTTCGAACTTACTGGGGTCTGCATGTGGAAACATCTTCCTAAATGCTCTCCAATTCCAGTAATCCCGGTTGTCGTGATGTGGCTGCTCCTCAATATCATTCCCAAAAGCGTCGTACATTAGTATATATAATGGACGTTATACCATCAGCACCTCCACTTTATCCTGAACTTCCTAAGGAGGGTACTAACGAACTAAACGCTGAAAACTTTCGTTTGAATAAAGCGAACTTAATCCTGGCTTACTTGGAAGGGCAGACAAAACACTATGAAAAAGTTAGAAAAAAGTACGTCAGAGCCCGGAGTACGCTACATAAGATTTCGATAACTTCAGGGTCCATATCTGTTGTGTTAACGGGCTCCGGCGCTGCTACTTCGCTTACTGGACCCGGAATAGTCGTTGGCGTTCCTTTGGCCAGCGTTGGGGCAGCCTGTGGTATTATTTCGGCTGTTGCTACGGGCATTATGAAACAGTTGTCAAGCAAAATATCAAAACACGACACGACAATAGCTCTGTCAAGGGCTAAAGTAAATACGATCACTGACCTTGTCTCAAAGGCTTTGCGTGACAGAAAGATAGACGACGTAGAATTCTCGCTTATCTTAGCCGAAGAGGAAAAGTACGAGAAATTAAAGACGGACATAAGGAATAAAAAAACAGTCGTAAAAGATCTTTCCGAGGAATCTCGCAAAAAGATCTACCAAGAAGCGAAAGAAGAGCTTCAAAGAAAGCTTGCTCAGTAAACATCTGCTTTGAAAAGAGCGTGACGGGATTCTATTTACATATCGAACGTCAGTCTAGAAATTACGCGTAATATAAATTCAGTGAATTATTACGCGTAATATAAATTTAGTGAATTATTACGCGTAATATGAATTATTTGGCGAATTATTACGCGTAATATGAATTATTTGGCGAATTATTACGCGTAATATGAATTATTTGGCGAATTATTACGCGTAATATGAATTATTTACATAACCTTATTTGGCAAATTATTACGCGTAATATAAATTCATCGTATGAATTACGCGTAATATGTTATTGTCGCCTCGGAATCCATCCTAACAGGGGGTGGTTGGGGTCAATTTCGTAAAATATTTCATAGATTACGTCAGGGTAATAAGGAATATCCTTATCCAGCCGACAAAACATCCACTCGGCTTTTGTCATATCAGAAACCTCAGGAATAGACTTACCGGTAATTTCAGACAAAAGATAGGGAATAGCTTTGTAATATTTCCCTAGTTTTAATTTTTTCAACGCTTTCCGTAGGCTTTGTGGGGTTGGCTCTTCTAAATGGTCTATGATGTTCTTCTTTACTTCGTCGCTTAAATATATCGGATGTAAACCTTGGATATGACTCCTCCAGTCCCTAAAGTATTTTATTCTCTTATATGGGGTCTTCTTACGACCTCCATTGGCGTAATACTGCTCTCTGGTAGCATTTGGTACGGCATTACGAATATTCTTACCACACTCGTAACACTGTGCTGACGTGTCGTCTTCTATTTGCATTTTTTTACCACAACAAATATACTTATTTGGCTTAGTAGGTACAAACTTGGGTTTCAAGCACTTTACACAGAAATCATAAGCAAACTCTTTACAATCTTCGCACTCCATATATAGACTAACATATTTAAGTGCGCTGTTGCCCTCAACCACACTTGGAGTGGGGGGTCGTCCGTAGGTGGATTTTTGATACGGATCTTGCCCGTGTTGAGATTGCGCTGGAACCCCCATTCCCTATACTACTTAAGTATTATGTTTTGATTGTCAGTATATATTTGTTCAATAGAAACACCCGTCACTTGAAACAATAGAGGACTGTGTTCTGCAAAATTTGCGAGTCAATCAAGCGAATCAACTACTAGATATCAAGAGCACGATCTACTCTTTCTCAGTTTTACAAAACAAACCGTCCAATTTGAAAAAATAATTAGTGCAAATTTCTTATTCACTAACGAGTTCAGCCAGGTGTAGACTTTCAGGCCAGGTACATGCCAATAGCCGATAACTTGATAGGTGATAGCCTAGCTCTATATATAGTGTAGAACCTAGTGTAGATAGTGGATCTAGTATAGGTTCTAGTGTAGATTCTAGTGTGGATAGTAGATCTAGTATAGATTCTAGTGTAGATTCTAGTGTAGATTCTAGTGTAGATTCTAGTGTAGATTCTAGTGTGGATAGTAGATCTAGTATAGATTCTAGTGTAGATTCTAGTGTAGATTCTAGTGTAGATTCTAGTGTAGATTCTAGTGTAGATTCTAGTGTAGATTCTAGTGTAGATTCTAGTGTAGATAGTAGATCTAGTATAGATTCTAGTGTAGATTCTAGTGTATATTGACATCGACCCCACATCGACCTCTTATCGACCCCACATCGACCTCTATCGACCCCACATCGACCTCTCATCGACCCCACATCGACCCCACATCGACCCCACATCGACCCCACATCGACCCCACATCGACCCCACATCGACCCCACATCGACCTCACATCGACCCCACATCGACCTCTCATCGACCCCACATCGGCTTGGCTCGGCTCGTATAGGCTCGTAGGCTCGGCTCGGCTTGACTCGTATAGTCTCGTAGGCTTGGCTCGGCTCGGCTCGTATAGGCTCGGCTTGGCTCGTATAGGCTTGTAGACTAGGCTTGGCTCGGCTCGGCTCGGCTCGCTCAGCACCATTAAGGCATGGCTCTTTTGAGGAAGTGATGGAAAATCAGTTATTTATTCATATCTTTGACAGTTTACTATGAATCTTTCCCAAATTTGGCTCGTAGTAGTAGTAATTCATCAAGGCAAGCAATTACCGCATATCTGTTACCATGGAAACCAGGTCACGTGACCACAAGGCCGCCATCTTGGATTTTTTAAACAAATCGTTTGTAGTCGTATTGAAACTACTTCAAAAGTCCTGAAAATCCATATTCCTTTTGATATTTGCAATACCTATATGGATCTAATTGGATATCTTGGAAATTATATTAAGTTTAATTTTTAGAATATTTTTAATTTTTTGGAAAATACAGAAAATATTCATCATCTCTCTTCGGCATAGTTCCACGTGCAAAAATTCTAGTACTTCTCGGAGTTTAGCGTGTGCCACCATCTCTACCTCATCAGTGACAATCATAACCACCGCATTGTCGACGCACAATGCACTTCGAGCCATGGTACTTGACATCTTGATGTAAATAGTGTCCGTCAATTTCTTTGTGTATAAGGGCAATAAATCAGAGGTATGATAGTGAGTAGTACCATCAGCAGACACATATAACGACGGATAACTAAAAACAGCCAAGAAAACCAACCCCTTTATACTCTCCGAGATCTCAAAACGAATATAAAAATGACGTCACCCTCTATCAATCTAAAATAGAAGATGATCTCAAAACCCCTATGAATCCGAAACACAAGATCCGAAGGCGACCGAGTGGAAAAACCAGATCTAATAAGCCTGAAGCGAGATCACGTTTTACCCCCGACTATATTTAACAATTAGACTACGAGGTCGAGTTTTCTATGAGTTTTCTATGAGTTCTATTTGACTCATAGAAAACGAGAACTAGCTAATATTATAGTATTGAAAACAAAGAATGACTACGCTGAAAACTTTACTGAACAAAACGACGGTCAACCGGCAGCACTGTTTTCATTCATCTTTGCGAACTCGACTCGAAGTCTTAACGTACAAGCTTTAAACTTCCTCTATTTCTGTAGCTTTTTCTCTCTATTATTACGGTCAAAACTCTCTTTTCAAGATTTTTCGCCTTTTTAGCTGTTCTTTGAAACTTTTCGAATTGAATGAGTGATTAATTGAACGGATTTATTTACAAATATTTTGTTGTCAGATCATTCAAAGCCGTACCATGTTTACAATTTGCTTAAGATTCCGTGTCAGTTAACTTTCACTTTTTCTATTGCTTCGTCTGTTCTTACCGTTTAAAATTCTTCTTGAATACATGTGAATAAGTTGTCCTTTGGATCTTTTCTGTTCTTTGAGGATATCTTTTAAAATGCCATCGTTATCTCAGTAGTCAGTTGTTTGTCCGTTGTAAGTTTGCACATGAAAATTTCAATGAAATCTGACGGCCGCTTTTTCGTGATAAAATTGCCATAATTCTTCAGTTTTTGATTTATCTTTACTGTCCAAAACCTCAGTTCCTTTCCTTGATACAGCCTTGTCTTTTCTACGATCCATCTTATAAAGAATTTTTAGAAAACAAGCAGAGATTCCAGCTAAACTTGACCATGCACTTGTTTGTTTTTCGCTACTCACTATCTATCACAGGATAGATGTGAGTACGTTAGCCAATCAGATTGCAGGATTCGTAATAGTATGTTAGTAGGTTTATGCTAAACCATAATAGTTTTTAAAATTCTTTCATATTAAAATTTTTGATTCCTTAGATAATACAGGAACAATAGTCATAATTAAGAAACAAAAGCAGTGTGAAAAGGATTATGGTCTATCAGCAATGAATCCGCATGATCCTGATGCAGAACACCCATTTCATATTTACTACTCTGTGGTCTCGGATCGTTTCTCCGCTTTCAAAATTTCTCTTCCTGTCAAAGATTTGAATGCTAAATTGAGATCTAAATTTCGTGAGCGGGCCCTGCCCAGACTTTGATCAGCCCAGAGTTTGTTTGGAATTTCATCTGTGAGATGGCTGTGCCCTGTAGAGTTACACGTGCCCTGGGTTTGAACAGCCCAGAAGCGATCCAGAGGTTGTGCTTCCCCAAAAGGTTTTAGTAATGAACTGTCTCAATATAAAAGAAAAATAAAATTATTATAAATTAGATTTATGGAATAAACACTTTTTAAATAATAATAATTTTTTAAATTATAAAAGATTAAAACATTTTATATTATAAAAGAGTAAGGTGTGTTCTGACTATGATCAGCTGAGAGGTTGTTTAAGGGTTTAATCTGTGATTTAGTCGTCCCCTGGCGTACTTCGTACTTAATTTTGGAAAAACAAAATAATTCAGTATGGTCGATGGTGGAAAGATAGTTTATGTGCCTGTTTTGAGTTTCTGATTCTATCTAAAGCTGCTGGTAAATCACTTTAAACATGGCAAGAAATCTTACCTTTTGATATTGAAAAATATTGGTTCGACTAAATTTCGCTGTGAGCCGTATTTTCGGACTATTTTGTTACGATACAAAAAATATAATAATAAAATAATACAATTTATATAGCGCTCAACCTATTAAGATATTCTAAAGCGCTTTACATCCATGGCTAGAAAATAAAGGAAAAAAAATCTATTATGAAAACGATATGAAATAAGTAATCAATGCAGTAAGAAAGAAATATCGTTTTTGGAATGATAAGTTACGGAGCCCATTTAGGGCCATCGACTTTTCTTTAGCTGGGCGACTTTTTTTACGTTGGCGACTTTTTTTTCAACTTGGTCGACTTTTTTTTCAGTGCTCGACTTTTTTTTCAACTTGGTTGACTTTTTTTTAACTTGGCCGACTTTTTTTTTAGCTTGGCCAACTTTTTTACAACTTGGTCTACTTTTTTTGAGTTGGTCGTCTTTTTTAAGTAGGTCGACATTCAATGAACTTGGTCGACTTTTGTTTAGTTGGGACTAGATAACAAAAACACGATATGGCTTTATAAAATAATTGGGATACTACGCGCGCTATGATTGGTCGAAAACCATGTTTGATGAGAGTGTCAAAACACGCTATCGTCATTTTTAATCTATCGCGCGCGCTCATTGGTCAGTTTGAATAAGACGGCACGTAGGGAGAATTTACTTAGACTTTGCTTTTTTTCGATCTTTTCGCGCGTTTGTTATTTTATAAAACAAATCAAAAACAGTTTTCCGTGTTTGATACTCTGATCAAAACACTTGGGATGTTTGGAGAACACTCGAGAAGCTGGAAACCACTCCGCTACGCGTCGTGGTTTCCTACGCTCCTCTTAAGGGGTACCCTGTTTATGACAAAAAACTCAAATATGTAGACCCTGTTTATGATAAAAGATATAATTTATTGCACTGAGTTCCTGTTTCAATTTCATGTCATCTCGCGTATCGTTTTTTACGACCATAATAACCAGTTTCGGTCAATACGAAAGTAGAAGCCCTGAATATGATAGGAAACTCAGGAAGAACTTGGAACCTGAGTGAAATTGCATACCCTGTTTATGATAAGAAGCTCGAAAAACCATACCCTGTTCAGCGGATCATCCCTGTATAGTCCATATATGGGAGTCCCCCCCCCCCCCCACGCCCTTGGTAGCAACCAAATTGTTTTACAGTGAGCATGTCCTCAACATACTTTGGAGCAACCCAACCCGAATAAATTGTTTGCGTCCGCCTATTTGCGATTTGAATTAGAAAATGTATGGCGATACTTAAAAAGCTCAATAAAATCTTCAAAATGTGAAATAAAGTAAAAACCAATTAGCTGATATATGAAATGTAGTATATCTTGAGTCATATTTATTAGATTTTGGATTTGACCAAGTTTAACGCAAAAAAAAAAAAAATTCTTATAACATTTTCATTTGAATATGACACCACAGAAACCTAGCTTGGGCTACCTGTGGAGTGACTTGGCATTTTTGGGATACCTGTGTATCATTACCATCCCAGCATACTTAGCGTCACATTGAACGCGTTGCTTCGAAGGTCCAGATGTTAAAAAGAAAGGCGGAACAGTTTTTCTCTGATTTACTTCCATAAATCTCCGTTTAAAAGGTATGAAAAGCTTCTTGATCATCAATTTTACCAATTATATGCATGAGTGACCGATATATTATGAATTAATTTGGTTTTAAGGCAGTGTTACCGTATATGTTTGACCAAATCTTGAGTTGATCTTTGGACTTCAACCCAAAATGAAAACGATCCCGAAGACCTCGCAAAAGTCATGAAAGAAAGAGCTACAAAAGCCAAGTAAGTTTAACTCCAAACAATTTTTTTCTTGATAAATACACGTTCTTTATGTTCTTAGTTTTGATTTATGTTCAATTAGTAATCAGGGATTATAGTTTTAGCGTAGTTTTCTGCTGAGATACCCATGTCGTTGAGCTTAGAAAACAAAATGGGGCTGTTCCTTCGTATAGAGGAGCACAGAATACGTCTTCAGAATGGAATTTGTAGATCTCTGGTCATTGGCATTTCACTCTGTGTAGGAAATTTGCTCCATTATAGGAAATAAGTGGATACAATTTTCCAACTTATCAACCTTTACATAACAATCCAGTTGTAGCCTCACAGCCTTCATAACGATTTGGAGGCCATAGTTTTCGAATTGATGGTGAAGTTCATGGTAAAAAACGACAGTCTTCTGCACAATTTAGAACGATTTTGGGAAAAAAAAATCATATTTCGAAGTTGTTTTGATGGATTTTATCTGGAAATTGTTTCAAATAAACAAGAAGTTGTGTTCTTTATATCAAATATAAAAGCTTTTTTGTATCATATAAGAAACCATTTTTCAAACCAAATTTTGCCCTCAAAAGTGTAAATATGGTTCTGAAGGGATACTACATCTTTGCTTACATTTGCATCCAAAACCATTTTTATTTTAGAAATGCTAGTGTAAAAAGCTGTCTGAATATATCTCTTATATTTTGGATGAAAAAAAAACTGGGGGTACCCTCGCATTTTACAAAGTTTTTTTAAGGATGGTGGGTACAGTTGTCAGCGCGCACTTTAACTGCGCACATTATGTAGTCCACAGGAACTCCAATGTTTTCAAAAATATCAACAACAACAAAACGAAATAAAGGCGTGATCATTGTTGTCATCATTTTTTTAAATAGCAATTTTGTTCGTGTGTGTCTATATGGGATAGTTAAATAGTACTGTAAAAATAAAAGTCAAAGTTGTGAAAAGGAGAAAACGACGACTAGATGGTAGATTTGTCGGAAATAGAGTACCGGTGAACCGACAAAAACTAGACGAAAAAGATCAAGAGAGAAAAACTTGAAAACAAACACAAAATATTATTGAAGGAGAGCGAATTATTGAGTTAGATTACCTGATGTAGCAGTTAAAAAGTGGGTGTAGTGAATGTAAAGAGGCACTTAAACTTCATGAATTGATCCACGAAAAAAAGTTTGGACTCTTGGTAGTTTGTTTTACATTCAATGCGAATTCGGAGTTTTAAACTGAAATTTCACCTACTATAAACCACTTAGTTTCTTCTATGAAACTCTTGGGGCTTTATTCCATTCTCAGTTATCCCTACAAGGTTTTCGTATTGCATTCTCTAGCACATTTAGTGACCGTATTCTTGATCCAGTAGTTCTTGTAGTAGTCCGCCATGTTTACCATCCCATAATGCAATGCTAAACCACGTCTCTCAGGGGAGGGGTGGAGGAAATTTGTAACCATCGCTTGAAAAAAGCTTGAAATCTGATATTCAAAAAATTATGACTACAAAAAACGCATGGCGACCCCAGTTTTTTATTTGCTTGGTATGTTTTGTAAACACTTAAGATAATTTTGAATGTGCTATTTCAAAAATAAAAATAGTTTTGGGTGGTTACTTTTTTGATTTTGTGTTTTTGTCCAAAATTGAAATTTTACCTACTTTTGCACAAAAGCAGATAAAAAATGTACTTTCATCTTTGCAACTTCAAATCTTTTTATTAATATGAAAAATATTTATGTTTAAGATTATTTTAGGCAAAATTTCGATGTACTTAAGCCAAACACAAGGGATATGCGATTTTTTGAAGTGCTTCAAAATGAGCTCACGTCATCGGGTCTTTAATGACAATTATCTCACTTGGATGCGTACTCTAAATAACTGACACAGTTTCATTCAAATAAAAATGGGTCGCGAACGGTACCCACCATCCTTAAAGTATTTTTTTGAGGATAAATTGGGTGCTAAAAGCATGACAAGTGTGACGCGGCGTTAGGAAACAGCGTGACCAGCTCTGTTCTTGTGGTTTTACAAGCAGGAGGAAAACTGAAGAAAAAGCGATATTTCAAGCCTTCAAAGAACCAGAAAACTTATTCAATTGGAAGAACAATAATAAATAATTACTTCCTGTGTAGAAGAAAAGATTTCCTTAAGCAAATGGTATGTAAAAGTATTTTTTGAAGTCGGAAAAAGGACTGCTTTTCATGAGGTTTCACGGCAGTTGTGCATGCAAAGCAAGAACCAGGCAAAAACTTTCGTAAAATAAAAACTTATATTCAGTTTAACTTCACTAGTGCAAGAGATTATAAAATTAATAAATCAAAATAATAATTTTCTTTGACAGTATGCCTTTTGCGTGAATGTTTTTGAATATATTTTTTAGTGAGTGAAAGACAGCTTATATAATAAGGCGAGGTCTTTCAACGACAAAAGTCGGTTCATTTTATGTAATTATACTCGCAGGAAAACCTAAAATGAACGGTTGATATTTGGGGTAATGTGTGATTTATTTTCAATTTTCATTTAAGTTTAAAACAAACTAAGCTTATCTGTATGGAAATATTGAAAAACTTCTCTTATTATTCACCGATCCAAGGCGATAGAAACTGCTTTTTCTAAAAAGTAAAAACTCATACTTTTTTGCCAAAAACACCTAAATTCTTGAAGATTACTCTGATCCATCTTTGACTACACAAGAAAATAGTTATTGCTGTTGTTCTTCACCTTAAATTTGTCCCAAGCCGACATTTTCTGTACCTTTGAGTGTTTTGCTTTTTAAAACCACAGGAATCCCTTGATGTAGATGCGCAGTAAGTATGCGTGCTGACAATAGTAGGAACCATTTTTAACTATGTTGTCGTCAAGAATATTAAACTGACGTGGATGGATAAGATTCATAATTAATTTGTCAAAATATCTATCAATCGATACTTTTAGATATATCAATGGGCCTAAGAAAAAATATTTAATTTAACAAAATCATTAATTTGAAAACAAAATCTTTGGCAATACTTTAACTTATAATCTTTTTTAATAAGTCTAGGCACAATTGTACAATGCATGTTGAAATGATAACAGATTTGTCACTTTTATCTTATGATTAACTCAATGGTAATAGTAATGATATCTCAACATCCATAACTTCTTTATAAACAGGAAGCCCAAGCTCGTGACTTGTGATAGTTTGCATATGTACAGTTATAAGAATGGAGTCACAAAATATTCTTTCACTGTGCTTCAAATTTACAATATAAAGGCTTTTTAATTGTCATGGTTGGTTGTTTTATAATGTTCTCCTATCTGTAATCGAGTTTCAGGTTCAGTTTGTTGTTTTACCGCCATTTGCATTGCTACGCGGCCACCCCAGACAAAAATCGTGACGTGCACTTTGCAATAGACTGCCGTCAATCAAACATGTTGACGTCATTTACACGAGTTTGGATTGGCCTGAATAGGCCCGGTGAGTGTGGCTCATAATATACTCGTCAACAATGGACAAATTTTTTCGCCTTTTGAATCACACATGCGTGTAAATGATGTCAACATGTTTGGTTGATGGCAGTCTATTGCAAAGTGCACGTCATGATTTTTGTCTAGGGTGGCCGCGTAGCAATGCAAATGGTGGTAAGGTAATCTTGTAAAAACTGCTCTAGTGCAGCTGAAACTCAGTCACAGGTAAGACACCAAAACATAATTATCCACGTTAAAAAAGTCTTTATTATTACAGATTTGAGGTACAGCAAAAGAGTATTTTGTAACTCCATACATTAACTGCACATGCAAACCATCACAAGCCACCTAAGTTGTTCTAATAGTTGTCAATGAGGCTGTGAGGCTATCAGGCTGTGAGGCTACAACTGGCTTGTTATGTAAAGGTTGATAAGTTGGAAAATTGTACCCACTTATTTCCTATGGTATCCGGTCTTTTCGCCACCTTGCACTTTCGCTAATTACCTAAAAGGTCGATTCGCTACTTAATAGAAGTCGATTTGCTACCTAGCTGTATCTCAAAATGTTGAAACTCATTGAAGCTTATAACTTTTCTGCTCAGATGTCGATCGAGAAATCTAAACCTAGCGAAGAGAGAATATTTACATCTCCCCATTTACGTGCAAGTTAAGGTATTAGAATACGTTTATGACCACAAATAACGCGCTGGCTTTATAGCATAACACAAACAAAGTATACATATTTTGAAAGCTGAGTAAACATAGTTTATGAAGAAATCTTCAAAATACGATTTTTATAAATTGTTGTTCACATTATTGTCCTTGAAGCGAAATTTGACCATGCCTCAGTGAAAACGTTAATGGACACGTACATTTTAAGCTATGTTTGCAAAAAATTTCTTAATCTACTCAGGAGATAATAAGCTCAAAAAGGGTGTCCCAGATTTTTGATATCTGTTTTATATCTCTCGCTATTTTTGATCAAAGTTCGGCTATTGCTT
Organism: Actinia tenebrosa; assembly: GCF_029948245.1. Taxonomy (NCBI): domain Eukaryota; kingdom Metazoa; phylum Cnidaria; class Anthozoa; order Actiniaria; family Actiniidae; genus Actinia; species Actinia tenebrosa. The sequence goes on from NW_028292584.1 coordinate 14,239,744, forward strand.
TTGGAGTATCGTTTAGAGTAAAAAGCATCATAACTTTGGAAAGAAATTAAATTTCAAAAATCGGAGACACCTTTTTTTTGGATCATGAGTTACTTTTTAAACTCTCCAAATTTTAGAAAAATCAAATTAAATCCAAGGGACTTTTATCTTTTTGAAGTCGAGGTTTTAGCGGCAAAAATTCATTTCTTTGTTTGGAGCCGGAAGCTGAGGAAGCCACGATGGTGTTGGCCAAAACACCTTGAGCTTTCCATTTTGTCATCACTTGTCAAATTATCTGTTGTTCTGGACGATCACAATGTAGGATCTTTTTACAAGGACAAAGGAGCATTTGGACTCAACGTTATTGCAAGCGACGGGACATTTCCGGTCTTGATAAAGACTCGATTTCAATTTGTCTCAAAATTTTGGCTTTTCCAATCAAAAATTGCAAGAAGTTTTACTAACATATGAAAGACAAAGATTTAAAGTTATGAAATTTCAAAAAAAAATTTTTCGAGCAAATTGCATTTTTCGTATCCTAATACCTTAACTCTTTCCCATTCACGCTCAATAAAATCGGATGAATTCATCTGATGACGTCACAATCGGATAAAATCATCGATAACTAGCCTTCGGAAGAAATAAACCAATCACTGGCTTCGTTTCAGAAAACCCGAGTAATTATTGACTCTGTTTTGGACTGGCGACTGCAAAACATTTCGTTGGAGCGAGTAGTATAGGGAATGGGGGTTCCAGCGCAATCTCAACACGGGCAAGACCCGTGTCAAAAATCCACCTACGGAAACAACCCACTCCCAGTGTGGTTGGGGGCAACAGCGCACTTAAATATGTTAGTCTATATATGGAGTGCGAAGAATGTAAGAGAACTTTTAAGAAAGAAGCGGATTTGAAAAAGCATTTGAAAATGAAGACGAAGTGTATGAGCAGTTATGATTGTGGATGTGGTAAGAAGTTTGAGACTAAGGTTAAATTGTTTTGGCATTGTCAGGACTGTGAGTACGACTACGACGACCTAAAAAGTGCTTGGTATTAGGTATAAAATATTTCCTATTATATAGATGGAATCCCAAAGCAACTTCAGCACGGTGTCAATACCCGGTAACGGTGAGATTGACGTTAGACAGTTTTGGCGTCAGTCAGAAAGGAAGGTTAAAAGGACTCTCCGAAAAGGTATAGAAGAATTAGGAGCCCTGAAAGCGAGCATAATGGTAGAAGTAAGTTTGTCAAAAGACGAGGTAATGACGACAGCAATGTTGCGATCAAAGTCGTTAGTGATATTAGAATCCACGAATCTGGATAGGTCACTCAGTGAAGCCTTAGAAGCAATAATGGAGTCGCTGTCTAACTACACGAAAGAAGGATCGGGTTGGACAGTAGAGGAGGTTGAAGGAATAGAGATAAGTATAGCCAGGTACGTACCCATACGAGGGGGGAGTTACGTACCGCTACCAACGTGGGTAGAAAGGAAGAAGGCTATTGTAAACGTGAAGAATGAAGACAATCGATGCTTTATGTGGGCAATCAGGTCTGCACTGTATCCAGCAGAGAAGGATCCCTGTAGGACAAGTAAGTATCCCACAGATGATTTAGAGTGGGATGGTGTGGAATTTCCCATGCAGTTGATAGACATCCCCATATTTGAGGAAATAAACGATCTAGCAATTAACGTTTACGGAGTCAGAGAGCAGACGATAGTACCGTTAGTTCTGTCAAAAAGTAAAGGAGAGCGCGTACATTTATTCTACCACGGCGGACACTACTCATGGGTTAAACACATTAGCAGACTATTCTACAGACATACTAAGCACAAAGGCAAAAAGTACTTCTGCGACTGCTGCTTGCTGTCATTTACATCCTTAAATACCCTAAAGAAACACGATGAGATCTGCCGCGGAGTCGAAGAAGTGGCGCAACGGATCCAGATACCCACCAACAAAGAGCTTTCATACGCAGACCATCAAAAGCAGATGCAAGTGCCTTACGTGATATATGCAGACTTCGAAGCGTTGATAACTAAGGAAGAGCAGAAACGTGGTGCCACGAATAAGGTAGGATTACACGAGATCTGCTCCTTTGGTTACATAGTAGTCAGATCAGACGGTAAAGCAAACCCTCCTGTGATTTACCGAGGTAAGAACGCAGCTAATGAGTTTCTAGAAGCATTGCGAGAAGAGGAGGGGGAGATTAGAGAACAATTAAGACGTCCAAAGAAGATGGAATTTACCAAAGAGAACCAGGAGGCTTTTAACAAGGCAAAAAAATGCCACATTTGTCAACATACGCTTCTTCAGTTTGGAAGACGAGCCAAGAAAGCGTGGGATGAAGATGGAAAGTATCTAGGAGAAGCTCATTTTAAATGCGGGAAGTATGCTAAGAAAGGTGAGAAGCCGGGAAAGCCCTCCACGCACTGCATTCACTGCCACAAAGCATTTGTTGAGGATTTCTATGTGGATAAGGTTAGGGATCACTGCCACATCACTGGTAAATACAGAGGAGCGGCTCATTGGAAATGCAATATAAACTTCAAAGTAAATCCAGATATGGAGATTCCGGTGTTCTTTCACAACCTCCGCGGGTACGACTCCCATTTGCTACTACAAGGAACAGACGGCTCCGACGTCAAATGCATACCCAACAACAAAGAGCGCTACATGTCCGTAACTGTGGGTAAGCTAAAGTTCTTAGATTCGCAGCAGTTTATGGCGGACTCCTTGGCAAACCTCGTAAAGTATAACACCAACTTTCCCATTTCCAGTCAATATGGTGCGGAAAGGAAAGGAGTCTACCCATACGAATACATGGATTCCTGGGATCGATTCAAAGAGTCCCTACCACCCAAAGATCGCTTCTACAGCACCCTAAACGAGTCCGGCATAAAGGATGAGGAGTACCAGCATGCGTTAGACGTGTGGGAAAAGTACTCCTGTGAGAACATGGGGGACTACCACGACATCTACCTAAGGTCTGACGTAGTGCTGCTTGCAGACGTTTTCCAAAGCTTCAGAAAGATGGCTATAGAATATTACGGATTGGATCCCGCTAATTTCTACACGGCTCCTGGGCTCAGCTGGAGTGCTTTGTTAAAGAAGACAAATGCGCAGTTGGATCTCCTAACGGAGTACGACATGTACCGCTTTATGGAAGACGGTATTCGTGGCGGCGTATGCGGACCCAGCCGACGTTACGCCCGCGCAAACAACCCCTTAGTAGAGCACGACCCAGAGAAACCAACCACATACATTTACTACCTGGATGCGAATAACCTTTATGGTTGGGCAATGTCACAGTACCTACCTGTGAGAGACTTCGAATGGGATCCAGTGAAGCCGATAGACTTCTACATGCAGGTAGGAAAGGAGGAAGACAAGGGTTACGTTTTAGAAGTGGATCTGGAGTACCCAGAGCGCCTGCACGACGAACACAATGAGTTCCCCTTAGCACCAGAAGCGATAGAGATACCATTTAAGCAGCTAAGTCCGCTGCAAAAGCAAATGTGCCCTGGTTACAAACCGTACAGGAAACTAACTATGAACCTGATGGATAAGAAGAAGTATGTGGTACATTACCGCAACCTGCAGTTCTACGTGCGACACGGAATGCGCGTAGAGAAGATCCACAGAGTCCTAAAATTCACGCAGGAACCCTGGATGCGCCCCTACATTGACTTTAACACGCAAAAGCGTACCGCAGCGAAAAATGACTTCGAGAAAAACCTCTTCAAACTGATGAACAACAGCGTGTTCGGAAAGACAATGGAGAACATCCGCAAGCGCGTAAGCGTAAAAATAGTCAGCACCAAAGAGGAAGCAGAAGCATACGTGTCACAGCCAGGCTTCGTTAGATACGTAGAAATGCTGAACTTCTACGTGATTCACATGAAAAGGGCAAACCTCTTACTAAACAAGCCCGTTTACACAGGCTTTACGGTGCTGGATCTATCGAAGCTGCTTATGTACGAGTTCTACTACGATAAGCTTAAGCCAAAGTACGGAGACCGCTGTCGCCTCCTATACACAGACACCGACTCCCTAATTCTAGAAGTGCAAACGGAAGACGTTTACAAAGATTGCCTCCCCGACATAGACGAGTACGACACCAGCGGTTACCCGAAGGAGCACTTCCTTTACTCTGCGAAGAATAAGAAGGTAATTGGGAAGATGAAAGACGAAATGTTAGGAAAACCCATAGTAGAGTACGTGGGTCTGAAACCAAAGATGTACAGCGTGCTAAAGTTAGACGGCGTAGAAAAGAAAGCTAAAGGCGTAAAAAAGTATGTGGTTAAGAAGGACATTACGCACGAGTCCTACCTCAACGTATTACGAACACGCAAGGAACAGCGGCATAAGATGAACAGCCTGCGCAGCTATGGTCATCAGATACATAACGTCATGCAGGAGAAGGTGTCACTGTCTGCATTTGACGGTAAGCGATGGATGTGTGATGACGGAGTGCATACGATAGCATTCGGACATCACACGATAAGCAGTTCTTCCATGACGAACCTACGTGTGGGGCCATCGTGAAGATAATACAAGATGGGCTGACCCTTCTTAGCTATTACGCTTCGGATCTGGTAAGTTTCCAAAGACCAATTAGGATCCGTAGCTCTTTTGGATCCTCCTTCTAATTCACCCGGCTCATAGAGATATCGGACCGTGACATTACCTAATTTCTTTTCATGGGGGAAGACCGCCCTCGAACTTCTGACGTAGGACTTGTGTTCCACGTGTTTCTTTTTTATGGCATCCTTGGGTTTCATTCCCGTAGCCCTGGCCGCCTCGTTATTTAAAGCCGCGACGACCTGGGGGAGCCGCTGAGTCCATTCCCTGTTGCGTTTGGAGGGATCTTCCAGCTCTTTCCAATACTGGTACCCAAAGAGACGCTCGGCCAAGGTCTTATTGAATCTTTCGACGATGCTCTGACCCCTGTGGTACTCAGCTTCAGCTCTCCTAATCTTAGTGTCGTGGTCTTTCAGGGTCTTAGTAACCACGCCCATGAACTCCGTTCCCGCATCCACTTGCAGCAGCTTAGGCCATTTCAAGACGCGCTTATAAATCCTACCTAGGGCTTCTGCGACTTCCCCAGAATCCTTGCTGGTTATGGGTTCGGCGTCTTTGTATCTGCTTGCGATATCAACTACGGTCAAAGCGTACCTATAGGTCTTTTTTCTCACCTTATCGTGCGGTAAGAAAAGCAAATCCGCCTGATGAACTTCATTGGGGGTATTTACGGTGAAGCTGGGCCTGGGAATGTACTTAGGCACGGGAAGATAAACCTGCCAGAGGGTTTGTTTTTTCAACCAGTTCTTAGCTGTTTCGTCTGATACCCTGGCCGCGGTCGCGAGTTTCTTGATAGCTGACGCTCCTCTCCAATAGCCTTCCGGCCCATAGTAAATCCTTTTAAGTTTGTCCTCTACGCGGCCCATTATATGAATTCCAAAACAAGATTGATCTTACGTCCGTTAAAATCCACCGTCTTTCCGTCCACTTTAATGGTGATGTTTATGCTTTCTACCAAATTAGACAAGTCATAGCTCAAAGAAATGGGAGTGTATTCCACTGGGTCAAATGGATTACCTTGGGGCAGAAACTTGGACATAAGAGAAGACTTTTCTCCATTGTTGTAACTATGAACCAAGTCGCAATAGACTTCGTAAGAGGATGCGACTTTCCATTTTACATCATATGTACTGCCGCTATTTATCGTGGTACTAGTAAGGCCCAGGAGTTCTACCAATGAACTGTCCTTTAAATTAGCGCTTCCACTATTTTTCTTGAATTTCATTTCATGGGGTAATCCTGTGGTAAGAGTGTATCCATGCTTCGCTAGCTCCTTAGCCAGTGTTATTGGGGTGTAATGGGAATCTGGTATTTTTGGTTTGGTGCCGGAAGTTCCAATGACAAAGCCATTAATTAAATTATACCAAGAATTATACAAAGAGCAACTAACCAACCGAACCTTACAGGCTTTGATGGGGGGATTCAGATAAGTGGTAAAGTTATTCTTGTCGCTTTCCAAAAAGACGATCATATATTACAGGGGACAAGTCCCCTTCGTTAGAGCAGATACGTCAAGGCCACGCCTCCTGCCAGCCCTGCGACTCCTACAAAGACCAACTCATTGTCTTTTTGTTTCTTAGAAGGCTGGTAGTAATTCTTGAACTGAGGCTTTCTTAACCCCGTTAATGCCGCGGGGTGTGCTTGCGCATAAAGTTTGAAGGCGTAGTCTGTGTTTTCGAAGTTCTTATCCGCCTGCATCTTGTCTTGGTAGTTCTTGTCCAACCAATCCCTGTAAGCTTGTCTTTTTTCATTCCAAGTTGCCACGTCCCGCTGATATTTCTCCAGCGCTAAGTCGTGTCTCTTCCTTTCGGCGGCCAAATCTCCGCTGCGATCACCTCTAACTAATCTATCCAAATATTGACCACCATAATTAGCTCCAGTGAATGCTAAGGCTGCAATAACTCCACCTGCGACCACGCTAGCCATTTATACATTAGGGATGTACTTTTCCTTCCGTAGGTAATCCTTTACCATGATAGCCCCGCCAACGGCAGCGGTCATCTTAGCAAAATTAGCGAAGCTCTTGCTTGGGTCTTCAGTAAAGTCTTCTTTGAGCACTTTCTTACCTACCCAACCAATGCCCGCAAGGATGGAAGTAATGATAGCTGCCTCTTCAACAGTTTTCAATAACGCGGTTGACATTATATTACAAAGCGAGAAGGTTATTCCATTTCAGGGATCTTACTTTTTCTAACCTCCACAGGTGCGTGATATGTTGCGGCCTCCCACTTTACTTTTGGCTTCGTAGCCCGCCATTGTAAGTAGAGGCTGCCTGCTGCTATAGCGACTCCTAACGCGCCAATGACGTACCCAGGATTGATAAAGGATTCCTCTTCTCTTTCCTCCACCTTTTCCTTCTTCTTTGCTTTGTTCTTTTTATTCATCTCCGCGAGCTTCTTTCCGGCAGCGACTCTGCCCGGAGATTTAGCCTTGGTAATCTTGGTATCTTCTACGGGAGCCTTTTCTGGTTGTTCTTCGGTGTCACTCATCTTATATTAAGGGACTTGAAGGACTTGACAAGTAACTTGATGACGACTTGACAATGACTTGGCAATGACTTGACAACGACTTGACTAAGGACTTGACAAGTATCTTGATGACGACTTGACAATGACTTACGGACGACTTGACAACGACTTGACTAAGTACTTGAGAATGACTTAAGGACGACTTGACTAAGTACTTGAGGCGACTTGACAACGACTTAACTAAGTACTTGAGGCGACTCGATCAGGTACCTCAGCAAGTGCCGCCTGGAAGACCTTTTCGACTTCTCTGTCCTTTTTGAAGTCCTTCCAAGATGTTCCGAAGGAACCTAGTACCTCCTTCAAGTCGACGTGCTGAGCTACGTGAAGTGCCGCAGAGGCGACTGCCATTAACTTACCGCACTTTAAAGACAACCACCCGCAGGTTATCTTAAGTTCTTGGGCGATGACATAGTCCTCGCTTATGTCCTTCCGCAGTTGCTCCACGTCGTCTATGGGCAGCGCAAGTCCAAGCAATTTAGTGGCAAGTCGGATAGCGGAGTCTGCTACGGCGTCCGTGGTCTTACTTGCAAGGGCGGCCTCGTACCTCTTATGGAACTTCTTAACCTCCTCTTCTGACAGCTTATTAACCTGCTCATGGGTAAGTTCCTTACCAATCATTTCTTTGCACTTCCCAGAAGACACAAGGATGTTAAGTTGTTCCTTAAGGTTACTTTCGTCTAACTGCGCGGGGACTTCATCTAAGAGCTGCTCAATGTCCATATATGTTAACGTCATACGGAAACCTCAAAGAGAAGATCATTTTGGAATGTTGGTGCGTTTTTAAATGCCGCATGTATTCGTGTAACTGTTCCTTGGATATCTCACCGCCGTAGTCGCTTAAAATGGTTTCCAGGTCAGACTTACTGGGCGTATAAAATACTACGAGAGAGCCTATGTTTTCCCTAAAGGGCTTAGAGACGCTGGTAAGCTGCTGCGAGAGCAACCAAACGCTGATATTGTCATGCCTACCGCTGAAAGCAAGCTTCACCAATTCGGAGGTGCGTCTTTTTACGTCATCCCCACAGGCAATGTCATCCAATATGAGAAGCGTCTGTGTATCTTTAGGGAATTGCTTGTGCCAGAACTTAAGATGGCTGGATAACTCGTTGGGGTCTAAGATATCTACGAAGAAGTCGTCGTCTTTCACTCCTATGCCTTCCCAGGTAACATTATTCCTGTAGGTGGGGCATAATAGCACGATGTAGTCGAAGCGGTATCTAAAGGGTCCTAATAGCTGCTCCACGACGAACTGGGTCTTTCCGCAGCCGGTGGGTCCTACGATAAGAGCATTGCAAGGAATATGGTTTGGATCCATTTATATATAATGGAGCCTCTGGAAAAGACCATCGCCTACATGCAAGATAAATTAGATACCATTAAGATGCAAAGAGAAGAGATCGATCGATTACGGGAGCGCGTGCAAGAGCTACACGAAGAAATGTGCAATCTGAAGCGCACAGAAAGGCTTGCTGCACTCTGGACGATGATAGGCTGGACTAGGGATTCCCTTAAGGATTTCATGCGATACCCTCTGTGATTATATATATATGGACTGCATTACATCTGAACTACCTGCTGACTGCATTACGCCTAAAGTACCTACTGAACCATCCGATGACTGCATAGTCGCTACCCCTCCAACGCCAAAGCCTCGTAAGAAACACAGCTGCCGTCACTGTAATAAGGTATTCTCTGAAGGAGACTTCGTTGGACATTGGTGTCCTGCGGATACTAAAGCACAAAGGACTTTAGAAGATGCTCGATGAAAAGGTCGTAAAGAAGGTCTTACTGATTTCCACCAAAGGAATTAGCATAGGCCTCATTTTTTATTGTTATTTTGTTAAATTCTGCAAATATGACATTTACGTAGGCCTTATTTTTTATCGTCATTTTGTTAAATGCTGCAAAGATGACATTGAAGGATAGTCTATTTTTTATTGTTATTTTGTTAAATGCTGCACAGATGATGTCAAAGAATGGTCTATATCTTTCATCGTTAAGTTCCTACAAAGAATGAAATCTACATTCGTCTCTTACCGTATTTTAACAATTTAACAATAAAAAAAATAAGATCTACGTAATTGTCTCTTGCTGACATTTAACAATTTAACAATAAAAAATGAGGTATATATAATGAAGTGCATGCAATGCGATAGAGCCTTTAGTAGCAAGCAGCGACTGCAATACCACCTTTCCAAGAAAGTCTGTCAAAAGACCATCAGCACTGTTTGTGGCGACTGCGGTAAGGAATTGTCCACCGTACAGGCCCTACGATATCACCGCGAGCATAGAGTCTGCCTTAAAGACCATTGCCACCGATGCGATGAACCCCTCTTTGAAGAGAACTGGCATAAATACCGCTGCCGACGTTACCACCTCGAAGAAGTCGTCTGTGAAACCCACGGCGATTTAGCAGAGCGATGTTGCCCCCTTGAAACCAGCCGGGCTTTAGTGCTGCGTAAAAAAGAAATAGACCAAGATTTCGTATGCTTTGACGACTACGAAGGAGTAAGATGGGAGAACCGAGAACACTGGGACGGCATCTGCGATAAATGTGGTTGTCAACGCAGCGGTCAACATATTTGGTGTTGCCTGTACGAAGGTCCCAAGCCTTTAGACCATTACCTTGCAATACGAAAAGAATGGTCTAATATATGATGTTACCTTACGTCGCAGCGTTCGCAGGAGGAGCCTTGATTACGATATCGATCGATTTCATGTCGGAAAAAATGAGGTCCGACGTAGCAGACCAATACCTAGAAGCCCATGAGGACGACTAATCACACAATGGATTAGCCTCCGCCTTTCTTTCAACGTCGAACTTCCATCGACCGTTGACTTTACCATAGCTACGTACGTGAGTGTACTCTTCGCCTTGCAGTACGTACCGTACGCAGTCAGGAGCCCATAAACTGTACTCTTGGCTGCCGTCTAAGAGGACCAACCTTAAACGGTTAATGTCCTCGAAGACGACGTAATTTTTTATTTTGTATGAAATGCCTTGTATTAATTCGCTCCAGTGAGTTTGTTCAACTATCATTATATTTATGAAATATCTTTCGGTGCGTTTGTAGCGTCTCCTGTGACTTGAAAGCCTTAACACAGCCAGGACAAGGTATGCGAATGCCGTCGACGTAACGGTCGATTTCCCTGCAGATCAGATCGTAATCGTTGCAAACCATCGCAAGATAACCATTCATTTCATACTGCGTCAATACCGCTTTTTGTTTGTCGGACAATACGCCGTTACCCTTTGGCGTCTTCAGTTCCAGACATAACCCATTGTATTTTTTATGTGCATTAAGAACTAAGATGTCGGGTTGACCTGCCTGGTAGCCCTTTTGCCAGCACGTTATCCTTTTACTGGTGGTATCTTGCAATTCCCCGAGTCCAGGTGCTAATAACAGCGTAGGGTGAAACCGACGCATGTAATCTACGACCTTCTTGTGCAGGTCGAACTCGTTCTCGATCTTGAAGACTAACTTGTTTGGACCATCCAGAGAGTAATTTCCTGTCTTCCTTAACGTTGGTAGGACATCCTCGAAGACCCAATCTTGAAATGCCTCTGCTGTCGGTAGCTTGGAGCTAAATATTAACTGATACAAACCAGATTCCGTCACGTACAGGGATTGTGGGTGTGAACCAGAAGGGAGGCGATTCACCTCTATTCTAAATTCACTAAGCCTCTTCTTATGCTTATCCCGCACGTGGACTTTAATAGCATCTTTGGTGTCTGCGTAACCTAATGCCTTTGCTACCTCTTTCGCCTTAAAGTACAGCTTGTCGCTTTGCACTAGGCATTGCAGTTTAGTTTCGTTGTTTTCGAATACGCGGAGCATATTATACGTAAGGGATATTTTTATCCTCAGTCATCCTAGTACGCAACGCTCTTTAGCTGATTCATTTCCACGCTTAGCTGCGCGTCTGAGACTACGAAAATGTATGCATTTATCTTAGTAGTGTCGCTGGCGTCTTTGGTGCGCTTGATCTCCAACGTAATGCCGTCCTGGGTATTTACCAGGCGTAAACCCTGGCCATGTAGGTCTTCGTCGTTCGTCGTGCGCATGTCGATCCACAGCGCATACTTATCCTTAAAGAATTCCTTTGGGCCAATTTGGTCACCAAACTTAGGCGCGACTTCCCGGTACATGTCCTCGGGCTTTATCCCTTGTGAGTAAACCTTATTAGGCACTCCGTTAATGCTAACGCCTACGTTAGTGATGTTAGGATTAAAGAACGCCTCAGAGTCACGCAATCCTGCCGTGTATGTCTTTGCAAACAGCAACATTATCCCTGTAAGGCTGCGCCTGGGAAGGTTAATGCTTTGGTTGATAACCTCTTCGACGTTGTTCGTGAAGCTGAACGTCTTGTACATCACGACGTGATCGTAAAGGAAAGCCTTCCCGGCGCTGTATTCCATGCCAGCGCTAAGAGCCAGCTCTTCGCTGTATACCGTTTCGTACTGCAGCTCCAAGTTCTTGATGAAATAAGGATCCACGGCTGATGAACTTACATCTTTTCCTTGCAGGATGTTCGTAGTGTCTGCTAGGGTCACTTCGAACTGCAGTTCGCTTAGCTGCCTTGGGTAGTATGCACCGTGGTTCGTGATAACTTCGAAATCTAATGGAATAACATATTTAGTACCATAAGCCGTCTTTATTTCGTCTTCTCCTGAGGCGCCAGAGGTTGCGCTTCTTACCTTGCGTATGGCATCACTGGCGATTCCCTGCTCTATCCTTTGCGCGCGGTCAAATGCAGTCAACCATAAGTCTTTGTACGTGGTATACAAATCATACCTGTTTAAATCCAGCAAGGATTCCCCGGCGAACTTTACGCGTATTTTGGAAACAAGGTTTCTACCCGCATTATTGACGACGTAACGCGCGTCTGCGGTATCTGGCTGTATTGCTAGGTCAAACCTTAGCGCTAGGGTGCCAGGAACCAACACTAGGTTATCCGTTAGGCGGGGCACGCCTACGTACAGCGTTTCCCCTGGCTTTGCGCTGCTGGGCGTAAAGGTGACCCGGTGAAAGGTGCGTTCTGCCTTTAGTCCACCAACCTGATTAGGTAATACGTTGGGATTTAACTTTGAGCTTATCATATATAATGGAAGTAGAAGGAACGGATTTCGATCCCACCACCGAAGAAGGCCAAGTCGACATTAACGACGAAGAATACGACGCATGGACTAAAGGCGCGGAAACCGACCCCCTAATCTACGACATGGCTCTAGAAAACACGTACGGTAGTAGGTGGAAAAGCTTCAAGACAGCCTTGAATCGCATGTGGCACGAAAAGAACCCCGGTGAGTCCCCTCCTGAGTACATAGAACTTCGAAACATGGGTGAGCAGGGAGCAACCGCGCGGGAAACCGTAGAGTGGGCAACGCAAGAGCTAACGCAGCGCTATTCCCGCTTCGAGGCTAACGACGTAAGGCTCACAGAACGCGGAAACAAAGTCCTCATAAGCGTTCAAGACATGAGATATCCCGACAAAAACCGTTGGACCAAACCACAAGTCCTCTTTGACGAAAATGGCTCGGTCAAGGTTAACGTGGCAAGATTAAGAGGCTTTCAACTAGCTACCAGAAGTGCGTTAGAAAGGTTGGGAGCCCTGAATGAAAGGGTCGCACTAGAAAAACACGCCGAGGAACTACAAAAAACGTTGAAGGAAAAGGAAGCAAATTACGAAAAACAAATACGGCAGCTAACCGATGCTCAAAAGAAAGAAATCAAGGGCAAGAACGAAGTCATACTGCAATTCAGGCGAGAAGCTGAAACGGCTTTAGACGAAAGAGACCAAGTCCGACACGCCTTCGATCTTGCTCTAAAAGACCTGGATATGAGCAAGGAAGAAGCTAAAAACTTGCATATCACCATAACCGGCTCTTTAGAGGAACGGCGGCAGTTGGTTGCCGAAATCGACACTAAGGAAGAACAAATCCGGCAAAGAGATCAGGCCATCGAAGACCTGGAGGGGCAAATAGAGCGGCAGCAGGAAATAATCAACGACCAGACTCGTCCCGAAGAGGAAAGGGAGGCAGCTCAAAGGGAATCAGAAACCCTTCAGGTACACCTTGCGGAATTACAGGCGCAAAAGGAAAACCTGGAAAAGGAGCTGGGGCTTACCACCAAGGAAAAGGTAAAAAGAGCCCTTTTGAAGTATGGCGTTCCGCTGGCGTTTGCGGTCGCTATTTCAAGCGTAGTAGGAGTCATCCTATCCACGCTTAAGGCTACGGGCGCGGGCGTAAAGAAATTAGGTAAGGGACTGACGGACTTGGGAAAAAAGATGGCAGCCGGTCTTCCTGGGCTGCTGGGTTCGGTTGTTTCCTTGGCACTTAGGGCCGGCGGAGAACTGTTGAAGTTCGTGGGGAATAACATTTGGATCTTGGTCGTCGCTATTGGAGTGGTACTCCTGAAGAAGATGAAGGGTTAATCTTATCCTCGTGTATTACTGGGGGCTTATCGTCGTCGGGTACCCGAGGTGTTCTCGACTGGGGATAAGTAAAGATAGCATTCGCGCCGCCTTGATAATGCGGAACTAGCGGAAGCACGCTCATAGTGCTAATGGGCTTATGATTCCAAATAGCATTTGTTGGAGGATCTTTTGACGGGGCGGCATTTATTTGAACGCGACCCAGCTCGCCGGCGTTAGCACCCCCTGACGGCATCTTATCACTAGGGCGAATCTGTAACTTCGCATATTGACAATTAGCTATCATGTGAAAAGTTACTGGCGTTAAGTCTTCTGCGGAAACTCTGTTAGCTTCAAATGTGAAGTGGGTTGAGTTCCTATCGTTATCTTTTTTTCTGTAAGGCTGTAATGGTTGATTACTCTCATCAACGATCCTAAACCCAACATTACATGACCACCCCGTTGAAATACTAATAGTACACATGATTAATCCCAGGCCTCCAACCTTTACCCACAGCCCGGTATCAAACCATTTATCATTCACGTAGTCCTCCTCCCCAAAGTAATAAAGGAACCAATCTTCCTTCGCATGTGGATTCATATATTTAAAGACTAAGCACCGTAAGAGTGCTGATGCTCTTGTGATTATAAGCGTAATCTCTTTGATCCTCCATGCTATTTACCGCGACATTTCCCGTATCATCTACTCTTATCTGCAGCTTTACCTTTCCGTGGCAATCGGTAACCATGTGGAAAGTCCAAACGGAATGATTTTCGGCACTATTCGTTGGCGGCTCTACGGAGAAATGTACAGGCTCCCTGTTGTTCGTCTTCGCGCGCATAGGCTGCAGTACGCCATTCTCATCCAGGAACCTAAAGCCGACGTTGGCATGGCTGCTCGTACCAATGCAAATACTACAAAGGATCAATTTCTTTCCTGAGTAGTTCAAATTCACGGACATGCCCGTGACATCAACCCAAGATGCCTGGGTGTATTTTTTCTCGCCTGTGTAAGTCGTATAGACACAATCTACTCCAGCTACGTAGGGGTTGTTCATCGCCATATATAATAGCTCAGACCAATGCTTGCAGCTGCTAGACCGGCTTTTAGTAAGTTATGGTCATATTCCTCAGGTATCGCAGGCAGGACCTTCTTTGATGGTTTCTTAACTACGGGTAGCTTCGTTTCGTGTGACTTTTTTGGCTTCTCTACGAAGTGAGGAATGCCCTTGGTAGTATCAGAGTTCACGTCGTTCACCCCAAACTTCATATCCTTAGTAGCTCGCTGCAGTTTGTTGTTGTATCCTACTACAGAACCAGTATTTATAGATAAATTACTAGGCATTAACCAACAACCCGGGGCTACTGCATAGTCCAACCTCGCCTTAGAATTTTGTATAGATAGTTGGTAACGCTGTACGCCCTTGCTAATGTCGCCCTCCAAGATTGAACTTTCAAATAAGATCAAGGCTTCGGCTCGCGTTTCTTCTGCGGCGCCAGTATTTCCGATTATGCTGGATCGGGTGTTTACCTGAGCTCCAAGGATAGAATACACGTAAGCTTCTATGCTGCGGTTTAAACGGGCAAGGCCGGCTTTGGTTAGTCCTTTACCTTCTGGGGGTATGAAATTAAGATATTGCTTTGTTTGCTCGTCGTTGGTAATTTTGATAATCAGTGGATTAGCCCCTGCATACTTACCGCCCTCGTCTTTGAACAAAGGTCCGTCTCTGACTTCCTTAGTGGTCTTAGCGTTTGGTTCAAAGAAGGTGCTACTGTCGTGAGTTTCTTTGTGATACCCAGTGTTCCATCGTAGATTCAACGCATGAACTTCCTTATCACTTAGCTCGTGTCCACCAATCCCCCAATAAGCCCAAATATGCCCCAGACCATTGTTAGCGCCGGCAGTGCATCGGAAATCCTTCCCTACAACGTCAAACTCCTTACAAAGTCTGTCATAAGCCGGCAGGCTGTATTTATTATCTCTTGGATAAAACGTGGCATCTCCCGGCAGCGCAATAACACCCATTTCATGCAGTATTCTTCTAACCGTGAAGTGAAAATGAAACATAAATATTGAATTCTTCATCAAGCTTGCGCTTACACCACAGCCGCTAGTGGCACACCAAACTGCAAAGTTTAGTTGCTGCGGCCAATAACGCATGTTAGGACCACTTAACCATTCATGAGATTCCTTAGCGGTGGTATGAATAATGGGTACGTCTTTGAAGATATCCCGCACCTTTAACGGAAAGGAATGCTTGTTAGAAATCCGCATGTTCAACGTTAGGTCCAAGCTTGGGTGTTTATCAAATGAAACTGTGGGTATCGGATAAGTACTGGTACCAAGCAATAATTCCTTTGACCAACTGGGTTCAACATGCGTTGGCGCTGGCGTTGGCTTATGCATTGGCGAATGCTTCAGTTGATCGTCTATTTGATTAACCAGCGTAGGCTTCAAATCCTCGTTGCTGTACATCCTAGAGCCGTTATAGTAAATACCATCGGGTCTTCTTTCGAACTTACTGGGGTCTGCATGTGGAAACATCTTCCTAAATGCTCTCCAATTCCAGTAATCCCGGTTGTCGTGATGTGGCTGCTCCTCAATATCATTCCCAAAAGCGTCGTACATTAGTATATATAATGGATGTTATACCATCAGCACCTAAGTTGTACTCAGATGTTCCCTATACTACACCTAACGAACTAAACGCCGAAAACTTTCGTCTGAATAAAGCGAACTTAATCCTGGCTTACTTGGAAGGGCAGACAAAACACTACGAAAAAGTCCGAAAAAAGTACGTCAGAGCCCGGAGTACGCTACATAAGATTGCGATAACTTCAGGATCCATATCTGTTGTGTTAACGGGCTCCGGCGTTGCTACTTCGCTTACTGGACCGGGAATAATTATTGGCGTTCCTTTGGCCAGCGTTGGGGCAGCCTGTGGTATTATTTCGGCTGTTGCTACGGGCATTATGAAACAGTTGTCAAGCAAAATATCAAAACACGACACGACAATAGCTCTGTCAAGGGCTAAAGTAAATACGATCACTGACCTTGTCTCAAAGGCTTTGCGTGACAGAAAGATAGACGACGTAGAATTCTCGCTTATCTTAGCCGAAGAGGAAAAGTACGAGAAATTAAAGACGGACATAAGGAATAAAAAAACAGTCGTAAGAGATCTTTCCGAGGAATCTCGCAAAAAGATCTACCAGGAGGCAAAAGAAGAGCTTCAAAGAAAGCTTGCTCAGTAAACATCTGCTTTGAAAAAAGCAAGACAGGATTCTATTTGCATATTGAACGCCGGCTGTCTGGTTCATATGCAAATTAATTTCACAAATCTATTTCACAAATGTGAAACGTTTTCACAATTGTGAAAGAAAATTGTGAAGGTTTTGATTGGCTGAAAACATATGACGTAATCGTTCACTATCTTCTTGGAATCCATCCTAACAGGGGGTGGTTGGGGTCTATCTTGTAAAATATTTCGTAAATTACGTCAGGGTAATAAGGAATATCCTTATCCAGCCGACAAAACATCCACTCGGCTTTTGTCATATCAGAAACCTCGGGAATAGACTTACCGGTAATTTCAGACAAAAGATAGGGAATAGCTTTGTAATATTTCCCTAGTTTTAATTTTTTCAATGTCTTCCGTAGACTTTGTGGGGTTGGCTCTTCCAAGTGGTCTATGATTTTCTTCTTTACTTCGTTGTCTAAATATACCGGTCGATAACCTTGGATATGACTCATCCAATCCCTAAAGTATTTTATTCTTTTGTATGGGGTCTTCTTACGACCTCCATTCGAATAATATTGTTCCCTGGTAGCACAAGGCACGGCATTACGAATATTTTTACCGCACTCGTAACACTGTGCTGACGTGTCGTCTTCTATTTGCATTTTCTTACCACAACAAATATACTTATTTGGTTTAGTAGGTACAAACTTGGGTTTCAAGCACTTTACACAGAAATCATAAACAAACTCTTTACAATCTTCGCACTCCATATATAGACTAACATATTTGCGCTGTTGCCCCCAACCACACTGGGAGTGGGTTGTTTCCGTAGGTGGATTTTTGACACGGGTCTTGCCCGTGTTGAGATTGCGCTGGAACCCCCATTCCCTATACTACTGAGCGTGACACTCGAAAATGGCATCTCAACCAAAGCGAGCGAGAGCCTTTAATTTTGATATTGACAGAGAGGAAGTGCTTTCTCTTATCATGGATGATGCCCTTAGTGGTGATAGCAGCTGTGGAGGGATTTCTAGTTCAGAAGAATCGGGTTTGAACTGAGAAATACTCGCTGAAAGTGAAGAATCGAGGTGAGTGAAAACTGTCACAAAGCGTGTTTACGAATGATCACATTTAAATTCATGTAAAACCTAAAAAAAATCACATTTATAACACCACATAGACAACCAGAACAGTGTTTTTGCCACAGTCATATACTTATTCATAAATTTCTGACAATCTCTTGCCATAGAATTAATTTTTTTACGAATAACATTTCCGTTGAAGCGGTTAGCACTTCTTTGGCAAATCGGTTTGCACGACAATTTAGATGCTGTTTTTTAAATTTGATTTTTTCGTGGCTTAGACTCTGCTCGTTTTATACATTGTATGCCAAATCTCATCTAGAATCTCTTTGACTTTTCAGCTTTTAATTTTGATTGAATTTCATAAGAAAAGATTAGAAATTTTAAAATATTTTGTTTTATCAAATGCTTTTGAAGAACTTGATCAATGCACATCTTTTACTTTTCACAATCTGGTGTTATTTTCCTTTTCTTTATTGATTTTTCTATTTATCATCTTTTCTAAGCAGTCTATTAGACCATAAAATATAAAGTTAAATAACTTATTTTATTGAAAATAAGTTGAACTAATACTTTACTGTTGAATTTTCAACAGTAATGATCATGAGGAGGAACATCAGGAGACCAATTCACCACCAACAGACTCAGATCCCTCATCAGGTGAGGAAAGTGATCCAGACTTCAATGTTCCCCTTTCTGCTGTGCATTCTTGTAGACCTGTTAGATCTGGTGCTGTTGGACAAGCCGATGCTGTTAGACTAGCTGGTGTTGTTAGACGAGCCAGTGCTGTTGGAAGAGCTAGTGCTGTTGGTAGAGGAGTTGTTGTTGGCAGGCCCCATGGTGCTGATAGAAGAGTTGGTGTTGGCGGGGTTCGTGATCAAAAAAATGTCGGGAGAGGTGCTGTTGGAGTCCAGAATGCTGCTCAACAAGGGGAAAAAAGCTATAACCACCCAGATACTAGCAATATATTACCACCCTTTGCACCTAGACGGCCACCTGGCTTACACTCAGACCAGCCATATTTGAGAAACACTTTAACCACAGCCATTGAATTTTTCCATTGGTGAGAGATTTGTACCAGCTTGGGATGCCATGTACTGGTACCATGAGAAAGTCGAAGAGAATTCCCAGTAGTTCTCAAAAATGGGAAGACTTGGGCAAGGGGAAGAGATCGTGGAAGCATGAGGTGGGACAGGACCCCACCTGTTCTTACCCTGCAGTGGAAGGACAACAAGGTTGTTTCCCTCTTGACAACCATTGGTAATGCCAATGAAATATGTCAGGTGACGAGAAAGGTCAAGACTGGAAATGTCTGGAGGCAGATCAATGTCCAACAATCAGCAGCAAT
This sequence comes from Actinia tenebrosa, assembly GCF_029948245.1. Classification (NCBI taxonomy): domain Eukaryota; kingdom Metazoa; phylum Cnidaria; class Anthozoa; order Actiniaria; family Actiniidae; genus Actinia; species Actinia tenebrosa. The sequence goes on from NW_028292584.1 coordinate 14,258,914, forward strand.
CAAGCAGTATAACTCGTACATGAATGCTGTTGATCGCTCTGACCAGATCTTGGCCAACAACAACTGTCTCGGAAAGTGTGTGCGTTGGTGGAAGACTCTCTTCTTTCATCTAATTGACATAGCTATTGTCAACAGCTATATTCTATTTAGGGAGCATAGAGCCAACAACCCCAATGTCGAAGCCCTTCGGAGACCAAAGTCCTACTCAATCCTTGATTATAAGGAAGAACTTGTCAGACAACTAGCTGGTATTGGTGATGATGATCCTCTCCCAACTAGCGGCAAGGTCAAACCTTCTGGACAGTTCATTACAGAACACTTACCTGTGTTTTCAGAGGATGTTCGATGCAACTGTGTTGTTTGCTATCATGAGGGGAGAGGTCAGCTGAGGGTGGCCTCATATTGTGATGCCCCTCAGTGTCAGGTGTTCCTACATATAACTAGTGCTAGGAATTGCTTCAGGGTGTGGCACAGCAAAGACTATCACCATGACTAGTTTTATATCTGATTCAGTTTCCCCACATTGTGCCATAAGAAACCGTGTATCAATTGGCTGTATAATTTTATGAACTAAAATGTTTACCTCCTTTTGCCTTTTTGCATTGCAGGTTTGTTTGCCTAAGAAACACTAAGGAAAACCGTTAGCAATGTTGAAAATGAAGTGTATTGTTCTACATATCTTATTGCTTTAGTGAATAAAGGTGTATTTGTTTTGTACAAATAGGGTATTAGCATAAGCATGTACAATAATATTTACTGCCACATGCTACTCATGACCCGTACGTATTATTACTAGTATTAGTAATTAGTATTATTAAGGGCAGGAGACTGGCTTTATTGTATTAAAAAAGGCCCAAGAAAGAATAAATTCTGCATTAATACAATTTTGTAATTAAAATTGCATTAAAGGATGGCCAGGAAACATGTTTCGGCCAGTTTTGCACGGCCAAAACCATATCACAAAAAAATGTCATATCTCATTGAAAATTGAGAATTTTGTCTCCAAACTTGGTGTGCTTTTTCTTGATGAAATTATCAAACTTTTTTTGTAAAAGAAATTTATCCAGCTCTGTATACCCTGGAAACTAGGGGAGTTTTAAGGAAAAAATCACTGCCTTAAGAGTTAATTTATGATAATTTATTCATAAATGATTCTCTTTTTCTGGTTGAAAAAGTAGATTATTTTAAAAGGAAATTCAATCAGCTTTAATTTGAGGTATTTTGCACTACATACCTCAAAATAGTTTTGAAAATATAAAATTGAACTTAAATCCTGCCATTTTACCCCCTTTTTTGCAAGAACAGGAAAGAGTTAAAGGGACTCTGAGGTGCCAGACATATCATAGCTTAAAATGTACATCAAACCCTGTTGATTTTGAAAATTGAAATGAAAATTCCATGAAATGCGTTTTTAGGGTGATATCGTCCGTCAAAGTTGCGAAATGACTTAAGCTAGGCTCCCTGTGGAATATCACGGAATATCATCGCCACTTCTTCTAGCTCACTTTCCTCACTCACTCTTTCATAGGGTGTATTATAATCTGACCTAAGCAATTTCCGGCTCAAATTGATAAAGAACAGCCATACTTCCAACATGTTCCACTATCTGACGTCATCACAACCCAAGTATCCCAAGCCATCAAATCCGTGGCCGATATCACCCCAAAAAACGCATTTCATGGAATTTTCATTTCGATTTTCAAAATCAACAAGGTTTAATGTACATTTTAAGCTATAATGTGTCTGGCACCTCGGAGTCCCTTTAACAACAACTAATAAATTCTTTTGTTCAATGAAGAACTTTTCTGACAAATAAAAAGTTTTAGTTACAAAGAAGAAATCTAGTTGAGTTTTTCAGAGTTATTTTGGCTTGCTTCGTAGCAAAGTAGCAATTGGACTCTTGGCATTGTGTGACAACAAACAAATCGAAAGCTATGAGAAACGAAGGCTTATTTTTATCCCCGCTTTTGCTTGATGACTAAAAGTATGATTTCAAAATAAAAGGGTTTATGTCAAGGAAGAATTTTGGCTACGAAACAAGCAATCTAGTGGAGTTTTTTTAAGAGTTTTTTTTAGCTTCGTAGTAAAGTAGCGAATGGACTCCCGGCGTGAGGTGTTGCAATTAACAAACAAATTGGACTCAGTGTTGTGTAAATTATTTTAGATATGTATTCGCTGACATTTTTAGACATGGTTTTAGTGGCGTCCCCAAGCTGACTGACCTATACAATGTAACTGTTGTAGCTATAACAAAAGTATATTACACCTTTCACCTCCCTGGATTTGCTAATTTTTTTTTAGAAACTGCCATTCTTTGTTCTGCTTTGTTTTCTTTATAATTAATTTAGCCAATAATATTTGCCTCAATGAAATTTTTGATCTGTCCAAGTGGTATAAATAACTGCAAATAAATCATTCTATCACTTCACAAACAGTGATCGATTTGAGTATTTATGATAAGAGCCATTTTTCAACGATACAAGTATGTCCAGTCCAAACTGTATCATTTGCCAGACCCCTATTAATGACCTTGATAAAGCATGGTTTCTTGGATGGTTACCGGTCAGGAGTTGTTGGGAACACCAAGCGTGTGAAGTCGGCTACCGCTTTCCATTCTCTGATTATGTATAGGAAGATGAAAGCCCTTCACACTACTCAGAGATGTATGGCCATGGTTCGTAAGAAGGTAGGTATCTTATACTATGCTATACTATGCTACAGTATGCCATGCCATGCTATGTTACGCTATGCTATGTCATGCTATTCTGTTATGTTATGCTATTCTATGTCATCTTATGTTATGCTAACATGACATTCTCTTTCCACCAGATACCCCTGACAAAGTGAGGATTTTAAATATGGGACTCTCGGACAGTGAAATGTCTGGTGAGAATAATTATTGCTGTTATGTTTATGTGTAATATTATATTAACACTATAATCTATCTAATATAATTTTCTTTTGTTATCTTAATATGATATATAATTTGAAATATTAATTATGCTTTCATTTTGTCTCTTGGTGCAGATAAGGTTGCAGACATTACTCCATCATCGTCATCCATCCTAACTGATGTAGATGAAGTCACAGTTATTAATGCTCCACTTACATCATCCCCCAAGAAAAAGTCTGTGAATGGTAAGTTATTGGATGAAGAGAGTTCCCTAAATATTTTTTTCACATTTTAATCATTTTTTATTTCTCTTGATGCAGTTGAAGTTCCAGCCACTCTTAGTTGATCTCCAATCCAAAATTCTTTTAATGGTAAGTTATTATTATGTGATATTATAGGCTTCTTATACAAAAAGTATATCTGTACAGGTTTTATGCCAGCATTGCTATAGTTACAGATCTTATAAATCATTCCACTGTGTTTCTTTTTGTTATTGCAGACCTTTCAGATCAAGAATTAGAGCTGTCAATCGAATATCCAGTTCCCAATACCATGGAAATTGATAACATGATGACTTTCAACATCATAAGGGCTGGGACGAAGCTTGGTAAAGCCAAACTAAGGGAGTTAACGACTACCTTGGAAGTACTTGGATATTTAGCCAGACCTGGCCACCACCAACATGGTCTGTATGCAACGAGGCCATCCACAGCAACAATGACATAGAAGGTAATTATTAAAATGGTAAATAATAATAAAAATAAACTGTTTATTTACATATAAATCCTGACATAGATATAATATATATGTACGTGCTAACAAATTATATTACGTTCTTATATGGTGTTGGCATTGATTTATGTGGTATCGTTTATTCTTTTGAATTAGGTTGGCACAATGCAATCAACCGACGTGCATCAGGAAAGACATCCCTACCCCTATAACAGCTCATCAACCTCCTTCACCAAGAGGCCCTCCTTGTAAATTTGCAAGTCAGGTTGGTTGGTGAGAAAAAACTGAAGAGACTGCAATGGAAGAAGTAAAGGCAGCTTCAGGGAAAAGTGCATGCTGAGTGGATGGCCTACGGAAATGGAGAGAAGACTGCCTGACAGCTACTTTTTAAAAGGCCTGTTCCCGACTCAATGGACCAGTTGACAGAAATCAGTGAACTCCTCTTATTTTTCTTTTTATTAAAGTCGTAAATAGATGTTCAATATTTTAAGTAATATTTGAAGTTTTTTTTTCATATTGTATTATATAAATGTAAACAGCTTATTTTTGCAAATCATAAATCATTAATGTATTGATGGTTTTAAACCATTCCCAAGAGAATTAAATAACAAAAGACACGGTGGCCATGTTGGAGAATATAACAAAAGAATTCATTAACGATTCTTTTGTTAAGTTCCTCCAACGTGGCCGCCGTGAAAACCATTGATTTATCTCACTAGTTCTACATGTTATATTTAATACAAGGCTCGTAATTTACCTATTTCTGTTCTTATGGGTCTACATGTTATATGTTATGCAATAAATTGGTTATAGTAATAAAATGTTATAGCTGTTTTCAGTAGTTGAAATGAAATTTTCAAATTGAAATAACTCATTCTTATTCACAACCGCAAAAAGCTGACAAAAGAGAGATGAATTGTATTTACGATTTCTTGGCGCAACGCACATCATTGTTTGTTGTCACACAATGCCTCACACCAGGAGTCCATTCACTACTTTACTACGAAGCTAAAAAACTCTAACAAACTCCACTAGATTGCTTGTATCGTAGCTAAAGTTCTTCCTTTATTTTGAAGTCAAACCTTTAGTCATGGAGCAAAAGCGGTGATAAAAATAAGCCTAATTTTTGGCACTTAATTTAATTAGTTCATTGATCATTATTTAATTAGTTCATTGATCATTTCATGGGTATATAATATTACATTTTTATCGTTTGTCTATATATTTGGCTATGTACAAATTACCATAGATGGAAGCTTGGGAGTACCATTCACAATTTCTCCTTCACTGCTTTATGTTGAAGAAAAGCAAACAGAAATAATTTTGAAATAGCTCTCGTACACGTGTCGATGCCACCCGGGGTAGTGGAAGAAAATTTAATATTGATTGCAATTTTCGATTGATATCAATTGAAAAGCTAAACACAGAAGTTTAAACTTGATATGTCATGAAAGCCCTGTACAATGAAACGTCTACCAGTATTTCAAAACTTTAGTGTCAACATTAGGAAATTTTTTTGTCAATTACTAAAAAAAAAACTGTTATGGATGTAGCCCACCATCTAACTGTAAGACAACAATTTTATGTTAATTTCATACAGAATTTCCTGTATTTAACACTTTTTTTACTAGGAAACAGCCCCAAAATATTTTCAAGATATTCAAATATCAGCTTGTGAGATGGATCTACTTTCAAATTAAAAGCATAGTATGCCCCTAAGAGGACAATAAGGGCTTTAACATTACTTATTGGTGATGAAACTTCTAGGAAGATTTTTTTTCTCAATTACTAAAAAAATCTGACATGGATGTAGATGATAAGATGATACCATCTTCACTGCAAAACCACAATATTGGATGTGTCGTGATACTTTTCTTTTTCACTAAGTCATCAATGTTTCTAGTATCCTGTAAATAATAAAACTTTGCTGTAACATTTGGAACATATGGGAGCATTTTCCTTTATGTCACTTTCCAAATGCTTAATACATACCTCATCAAAAGAGTGCATTTATAGACAGTAGCTGCTTGAAAGGCTCAGGGCAGCTTAAATGGACCATCAATATACCAGGTGTGTGCCCTGTTAAGTGTCAGTAGCTGTTCTGGCGATGCAATATAAAGTGGCAATGGTTGTTCACTCTGAGGTCAGACTTCATGAAATTTGGATGTATGCATTCAGGGCGAAAGGCAAAGTTGAGATCCTTGGGGTCTTCTGGTCTTATTCTTTGACGGTGGCAGTTGACAAAATGACGTGCAATGTGGGCAGGTTTTGGAAGTGCTGGACAAGGGCCAGTCAGTCTTTCAGAAAGAACCTATAATGAAAAAAGGCAAGAAAGGTTAATTTTGAGCAACATATTTTGTCATTTATAATTTACTAATGATGATGGTAAGTTGTCATTATTATCATGATATCGCCCATACCTCTTCTACAATTGCACTAGCCAGCTTGAAGATATTCATTGTGGCTTTTTTCTTTACTTCAGCAACAATCTTAGCTACAGTAGCTGCACCCACTTCTGCTGGATAATAATGACCTTATTTGCCAGGTGTGAATGTGCTGCTAACCTGAGAAAAAATAAATCGGTTAACATATGTGTGTAAAAGGCCACAGGTATGCATAACTCTCTATAAATATTGTCACTAACCTGTTTCATAGTAGCTTCGCAGTTCAGATTTTTGGTTCTTACGGTGCACTGCCAGTATGTAGTTGTTTTAGTTTTCTCTTTAACGTTATAGCTGTATCCCCTGCTGTCCACTAGCTTTGCTCTTTGCTGTTTGGAAGCTTCTTGGACAACCTCAAGTGTTACAATCTCTTGCCCGAGTGAGGTTTCATTTGGATCTGCATCCAGAATCGAAGGTTCCACATTGTATTCAGGTAGAGGGATTGGAGTTGGATCTGCAAATTAAGTGTGCATTCAACTCTCACAAACCTCAACAAAGTAAACATTTTCTGAATGCTGAATAAATGTAGAAACTGTTCATTTTTTCCTTTTTGTAAAATACATTTATCCTTTTAAGTTAGAGTGAATTATTCGAATAAAAATTTTCACCGTGGAACCTTAGCGGAGTTCAATGACAGCCGGTAATGATCGAAAACCAATGCTTATTACCCTTCTGAGATCACAAGACATCACTTGTCAAAAGTATTTCTCCGATTTTTGATTAGTTGCCCTGTTCCTTTTTTATACGCTCCTAAAGTTATGACGCTGCTATATCAGCTCCAGCCGAGCCAAAATCCACGATAACTTTGGAGATAAGCAAAAAATCCAAAATGTGTCCCCAATGACAGACAAAGTAACGAGAAACCAAGATCGAATTATTTCATTGTTATTCAGGGTGGGAGGTCCAGATAAATTCCTAACTGAACTTTTGTTATTCAGTACCGCTCAGTAGTGTTTTTTTAGGGATTCATCGCTATTATTCAAGTTCAGAGGTTTTGTTCGCTCAGGCCATCCTTATTATTTTTAAAGTCTACGCCTAACTAAAGAGAAAAGCAAGCAAACAACAGGAAATCAAAACGAAGATCCAAAAGCGTACAAAGTAAAACAACAGTGGCTGATAGAGACGTAACGACACATCGTTGACAAGTGATGCCAACAATAAATCGAAAACTATTGAACCTAAAAACTCGTTTTTCGCTTATTTCTCGCTAATAAAAAACGCTATTGAAAAATTAGTTTTGGAAAATGATAGCTTACTGTGTATTCTCTCGCAAAATGTAAAAACCTAAATATCAATCTTTCATAGCAGTTTTGGAGACCCTGATACCTTAAGCAAATAAAATAAATGTATGAAGTCAACATTGAAAAGCTTTGTAAAATACAAAATCAATTATGACTTACCACTACTATCATCAATAAAGAATGGACTAGCGGCTGGGGAAGACCTTTCCCTTGCTGATGATTGGTCTGCCATTAGAAAAATAGGAAAAATGAGATGATATGAACAATGATAGGACAATATCACAACATAACCCTTACCAATACTTACCACTGCCAAAACTGTCATCCTCGATCATCCTCTCAATACGAACTTCATCTGGAGTGTTTTCGTCTGTAAAAAGAAAAGAAACTTAAATAACAACATATCATAGCACAACAACATGACATGACATACCAACATTACAAACTCTCCACTCTAGAATATGATTGTTGAACTTGCTGCTGGTACTTCCGGTAGACTGCTGCAGGTCAGAAGATGGTACAGACAATTCTTAAAAATATATAAATTGACCTAATTCACTATGACGTCACTGCTTGTTTATGTGGGGATAGAATCGCCAAATCCAATAGAAAATTCAACTAAATTTGCTCCTAGCAAAACAGTTTAATCTAAAATGGCCTGGTTTTCAGATATAATGTGTGTTAATATGTACTAAAAAATATTCTGAGCGTTTGCTGGCTATTCTACTTCTCTTCGTGGAATGATACGGGATTTAGAACAATATTCGGTTAGTTTGCCTTGATTTGACCCCGTCCTATGACCATGATCCTTTGCGTTTAAACAATAGATTGTTGAAGATTGTTTTGATGTGACGTCAGAGTGAAGTAGGGCCATTTTCATTTTTTTAATTAGGTAAATTTTCCTTATCTGACGAACATTGAAGTCATCATGGTCGTCATCCATTATAGATATTTCTAAAAAAGAAAATACGATTGTTCCAGGTACATAAATGGGTGTGCTTTGATACGGTGGCCCACAGAGGCAACACAAAGGTTGCGAGATAAGAAGAGCAAAACGGCTACGTAGAAGGACATACAGAGTACCAGGTCCTAATTACTGTTGGCACACCGGCGGTTACGATAAGTTGAAACATACTGTTTTCCCGTCCATGGGTGCATAGATGACTGGAGTAGGAAAGTAATGTGGCTTTGAGTAACCAGGTCCTACAACCAACCCAAAAACCCAGCTTCGTTTTATCTTCAATGCGTCGAAGAATATGGCTGCCCAGTGAAATTACGTAGTGATTGCGGCACGGAAAATGGAGCGATGGCTGCAATACATTGTGAATTTAGAGACTCTGTGGATGCTCATGTATACGGTTCTTCACCAGCTAATCAAAGAATCGAAGGGTGGTGAAAAAAACAGATCTACGTGGTGGATAAGCTACTTCAAAGATTTCACTGAAAAGGGACACTAAAATCCAGATATTGAGCTTGAAAATGAATGCCTTTTGGTTTTGCTTTTCAGAAGGAATCCAGCAAGACCTCAACCTGGTCAAAGAGTGATGGAATACCCATCATATAAGAGATTCTAAACCTTCTACCTGAAATGCCTCTAGAGTTGTATCATCTTCCAGAATGTTTTGGTGGAGTTGATGATTTAAGTCTTTTTGTTTCAACCTAGCAAATTCAATATGTAAGAGAAAATCTCTTTGATAAAGAATATGAATTGAACATACATCAAGAATATTGTAACTATATAAAGGCTAATATGGATTTACAGCAACTGAATAATTGGGAAGAAGCAGAGAAGCTGTATTTTACTTTGAAGGAAGTAGCTACACAATGAGTGGCATTTTGTGATCTTCTCAGGATGTATACCTAAGTAACATTCAAAAGGAATAGCTAATTCTATAAAGTGTCATTGCCTTCAAAAGTAAATAGCCTGGTATGTCCTACCTAATACATATCAATATACAGTGTTTTTCACCATTGATTTAATATCTTTAGTAGATGTTAAGTAGATGCCAAATCCAAGACAAGTTTCTAAGTTATACTTAGACATTATATCATATGCCCCTTTACCTGGTTGTGCTTTTGAAAGCTCATCCAGAGATGACTTCATGGCAAGGCCATATATATCTTCCACAGTAACCTAAGCCTTATCTGTGCCTTTGACTAAAGCATTGAAAACAACTGGATAGAGACAATTACTTCCTGGGCCTCCATGCACTAGTGTGGTAGGTAGCACAGGTATTGTAAAAGAACGTGTCAAGCAATTTGAATCGAGCAAATCAAATTTACTGGTGCTCTTTGAATTTGGAATGATATCAGATCTCCAAATTCAAATAAAAAACATTTTTCAGTAAAAAAAAAAAAAAAAAAAAAAAACAGTAGCAGAAGATCGATTTCATGTAACCCACTTTTACAGTGAAATTAGAAAACCATGAACATATAATATATCTGGAATGTTTATTGTTTTCAACCAACCTCATGCAAGAGCTACAAACTACCAAAGATCTTTATCACTGAACTAGATCAGGATAATTTTCAAGGTATGAGTTTGCTTACATACAAAAAATTTGCTCTTCAAAATAAGTCCTAAACAAACCAGGAATACATAGCTTTGAGATTCAAATATGAGATCTACGACTGGTACAAAAAGCACAATTAACAGCCTACCACCTGAAGATATAACTAATTAATATAAACAATATCAACAACATAAACAAATCCAATGTTTGCTTGGAAAGTGAAAAAATTGAGCTACACCAGAAGAATTCCAGAATCCATAATAGTATGAGACTATTAATCTTTCACTGTTGTTGGGCTATATAAACGGTGTCGTCGTTCATACGCTTGAAAATGTATCTTGCTTTCCTCAAGTCAGTAAAAACCACCTTGATAACTGCTGGGCACTCAGTGTAAGTATGACCAAAACTATTGTGCTGGATAACTTTTTCAAAAATCAAATCGAGCACTTCAAGAGGAATGTCAATGCTAAAAGTGCAAAACCATGGAGTCACTGTGCTTGGAAACTGTTGCATTCGACAAACAATGGACTTGTGTAGTCTGTAGAGAGTTCGTTCAGCCATAGGCCACAAATCCATAAGAATGTGACAATCAGGATGCTCCGATTCCATACTCGAACAGATTTCGCCGACAAGTTAATCCAAATTTCGAAATACATTATTTACTCCTTCAATACTTCGTTGATTATCTGCTGTGTCGCTTCCCAAAATATTCAGCTTACACAGTCTCAAACTTCTCTCAATCTGTTCCTGGACTCTTTTGCACGTCCGCCATCTTGAAACGAAATCAAGATTACCCAGAATTCAATGCGCACCTCCGATGAGACCTTGACGGGGGCTATGTGCCCCAGCATGTGGAAGCTTAGAAATTGGACGATAGCTGCAGGGGTCAGATACAGTGCCACTTTTAAATAACAGTGTGACCTTGGCAGTTTTCCATCTACTTGGGAACTGCTCTTTCGAATATTTTTGCAAGAGGCGAAAGGGTAGCTATAAGCCTATAATTTCCAGGATCAGTTTGTTATACCAGATTTATAAATAGGAGTTACTTTCGAAATCTTTAAAGAAGCAGGAAAAATACCTTTAATTTCAAATAATTTAACACGTTACTATAATTTCTATAATATCTAACTTTATCTAGGTCTTTATTGAGATAATGTGTCCTGTATAATTTTTGTTTATGTTTGATAGATTTTAAGATGCCATTTGTAATCCATAGTTTTTGCAGCAATTGTTTTGATTTTCTTTTCTATATTTGTTGAATCGGGGCATGTTTATTCATTACTGTGTCTAGTTTAGCTATAGCTGAATTATTATATAATAATAGTAATAGTTCCTGAGCATTATTAGAACTCAATGCTCTTACATAAGTCAAAAGCAATAAATAAATGAATAAAAAAAAAGAATTATATTATATATAGCTGTGCCTAGTTTAATCTTTTGATGTATATCTATGCAGTCATTAAATTCATCTTTCCAGTCAACAGATTTAATATCATTCAATATGCAAATATGTGCCTAGTTTAGCTATAGCTGAATTATTATATGAATTGTATTATATATAGCTGTGCCTAGTTAAGTCTTTTGATGTATATGTATGTAGTATTTAAAAACGAGGAGTGGTGTATCGGGGATAAAACAATGAGGCGTAGCCGAGTGGGTTTCGACCTAATAAAACACGATCTACAAGTTTTTTAAATGGCTTTCAAAAACTCATGAACAATTTATAAGATTTTGGTCCAACTGGAGCCACCATACATGTTACGAGCATGGACTTCTATACATCGATAGCATCCCCACATTTTAAAGACAGCATGTTAGTCTCAAGACAGGATTGCTAGTCAATTAGATTTTGTGGGTCGTCGGTGATCGTATGTGAGACAGACCTTGATGAGGCTCTAAGTCTTCATCTAAATTTGAATATGCCTTTATCTCTGATAAAGTCTTCCTTATTAGTATTCTTTATATAAAGAATACTAGTTTAGAGTTCTTTATCGGATATAAAGGTCCATACACTTGACGTGTGTGGTGGCTCTAGTTGGACCAAATCGTCCTTATTAGTATTCTTTATATAAAGAATACTGATGAAGAGGACTTTATCGGGTATAAAGGTCCATGCACGTGACGTGTATGGTGGCTCCAATTGGACCAAGGCTTATGAAATATTCATGAGTTTTGAAGCAGTCATTAAATTCATCTTGCCAGTCAACAGAGTTAATATCATTCAAATATGCATCTTGATCAAAATTTTTATAGTCTCGGTAAGATCTCTTTTCATTACATCTTTTAGTTTGCTTTTCAATTATATTAAAGATTGGTAAATGATCAGAAGTATCCATGGTTAAAATACCAGATGTGATAGTCTGAGCTAGAGTATGTTCATATATATGGTCTATTAATGTTGTACTATGGCTGTTATCTAGTGGGTTTTATTCATAATGGGTAAGTAATTGTTAGAATGAACATTCTAGAAAATCTCCCAGTTTGACTAATGAGAATTAATTTAAGTAAATCAATATCCATTCCCCCAAGAGATAAGTATGACATTTCGTTTATCTAATGCTAAAATGATTGTATATTCTTCTCAGTTTGCCGCAGATGTTTGTAGACACATTGTCCCTAATCAGGGTTAAAGGAAATTTAGTTTGAATAGATAAAGTCAAAAAAAAAAAACCCAAAATAACAGATTACTACTTCATAGTTTGGCCTTTAGAAGGTTTACCGTAACGGTTATGGACTCACTGGGTCATCAGATGTTTCCTCCCTGACGTCCCTGACTTTGATTTAAGTTCAACTTTTTTTTATGTAAAGAGTAAGTAAGAAGCTAGTCACCTAGTACTGTCCAACCATTCCTCAAAAGTCACATCTGTTGGTCATACCACCACGTACCAACACTTCTTAAGCAGTTTTGTTCTTTTTTTTTCCAACTCTCAGTATTTTGGCAGATGAATTTCCTTTAGATAGAAAACATCCTTGGTTTATGCTTGACAAAATTTATATGACTTTCATTCAGTTTTTTTGTTGTAAACGTTGGGTTTTCCTGTAACACATAGCGAAATATGAAAAAAAAAAAAAAAAGCAAGGGTTAAATCATCCTTTTTTTACCTCAGAAAAGGACTTCCCTGAGCAAGACGCTAGATACATGGATTTGCCTTTTCCATTTTCATTTCCACCCCTAGGCCCAGAAACA